>NC_067494.1:50094371-50394371 GCF_947179515.1 Apodemus sylvaticus
TCTGGAAGAAGACTGGTCAGGCATCTTTGGAGAAGTGTAGATAATGTGACTAGGGGTGGTATTTCCACAGTTAATTTTTTTCTGATTCTTTATGTTTCTTGATGACTCCTAAGTGTTATGATGATCAGGGAAAAGGCAGAAGGCACAGCCTAAATATGGACCTGTCTTTTCTGAGTGGCCAGGTTCATTGTCATGCTCAGACGTTTCCAGTCATGGGGTGCCTTGGAGAAGATGTCATTACCATCTTTCTTTTGGAGAAAGACAGACTTAAGATAAATCTTGGGGACCAAGATGGATGTGTCATCAGCCTTGCCCTGGTACACCTGATGTACATGACTTTGATCTCATTGGGTTGAACAAGGTAGAGGAAGCTCACATCAAATGAATCTTGATTCTGGGTGACTGAAGAAAGTTACACCATACTCCTCACTAGGTGAAAGTCAAAAGCTATCTATCTATTTTAAATTAGAGACCTGGATACCAGAGACAGTTTCTGTGACCAGCCATTCTGAAACTTACTCACTATAACTCTTTTTTTCCTGACAAAAATAGATAGTACCAGCTATGCCAAGGAGAGCACAGCTACATGAGTTAATGAGAATGGATATTTGACAATGTGATACTTTCTGAAAAAAAAAATCACCATTCTTCTGGGTGAGAATAGCAAGATGCTCTAGTGTTAACCAATGTTGCTGTAATTTTATTTAATTATAGATTCTAGACCTTTATACAGTTATTTTTGGATAGTTTCACTCTCACCTATAACTAGATTGTTCTTTTTTTTTTTTTAATTGGATATCTTATTTGTTTACATGTTAAATGTTATCTGCTTTCCTGGTTTTCCATTTGCATACCCCTATCCCACCCACCCCCTTACCCTGCTTCTGTGAGGGTGCCCTCCCACCCACTCCCACCTCACTACCCTAGCATTCCTCTACACTGGGGCATCAAGCCTTCACAGGACCAAGGGCCTGCCCTCCCATTGATGCCAGATAAGGCCCCTTCAGCTTCTTCAGTCCCTCCCCTCACTACTCCATTGGGGTCCCTGTGCTCATTCCAACAGTTGGCTGTGAGCATCCACATCTGTATTGGTTAGGATCTGGCAGAGCCTCTGAGGAGACAGCCCTATCAGGCTCCTATCAGCAAGCACTTCTTGGCATTAGCAGTAGTATCTGGGTTTGGTGTCTACATGTGGGATGGATCCCTAGGTGGGGCAGTCCCTGGATGGCCTCTCCTTTAGTCTCTGCTCCACTCTTTGTCCCTGTATTTCCTTTAAACAGGAGCAATTCTGGGTTAAAATTTTGGAGATGGGCAGGTGACCCGATCCCTCAACCAGGGGACCATGCCTAACCTCTGGATATGGTCTTGACAGCTTCTCCCTCCCTTTTGTTTGACATTTTAGCTAATATCATCCCTGTGGGGTCCTGGGAGGCTCTTGCTTTCCTGGCACCTGGGACTTTCTGTTTGCTACCCCCAGTTCCCCATCCCCTGTTGCTACACACCTCTGTTCAATCTCCTGACCCTCTGTACATCTCCTCTATACCTGATTCTGCCCCTCTTATTCCCCCCCCCCCACTTCTCTTCCTCCCAAGTCCCTCCCACCCTCTACTTCCCTTGATTAAATTGTTCCCCCTTCTAAGCAGGACTGAAGCATCTATTCTTTGGTCTTCCTTACTCTTAAACTTCATGTGGTCTGTGAGTTGTATCATAGGTGGGAATTCTGAGCTTTTTGCCTAACAGGTACTTATCAGTGAGTGCATACCATGTGTGTTCTTTTGTGATTGAGTTACCTCACTCAGGATATTTTCTAGTTTCATCCATTTGCCTGTGAATTTTGTGAAGTCACTGTTTTTAATAGCTGAGTAGTACTCCATTGTGTAAATGTATCACATTTTCTGTATCCATTCCTCTTTTGAGGGACATCTGGGTTCTTTCCACCTTCTGGCTATTATAAAATGACTGTAATGAGCATAGTGGAGCATGCATTCTTATTACGTGTTGGAGCATCTTCTGGGTCCATGCCCAGGAGTGTTACAGCTGGATTATTTTTCTACTCCATTTGCTGTGAGAGTTTTCTCCGGCCTTCCAGTAGATTAGAGCTCTCTGAAGACAGGCAAGATTTAATATTTTTCAGTATTCCCTAGTACCTACCAAAAGGCTTCTTGCTGGGTGGGAGTTTGGTGAATATTTATTAAATATTCCCCAGGGGATGAAACACACTGTGGAAAACCTATATGTAGGAACTAACTATGACTTCAGAATATGTTTTGATTGATATTTGTAAAAAAGAGAAGGCAGAAGAGGCACACTTTAGTTACTTTTCGTGTTGCTATAATAAAGTACCCTGATCAAAGCCGTTTTATGGAAGAAAGGGCTTATTTTATTTGAAGTCCCAGTGTATATATTAGCTTAGGGTAGGGAACGCGTGTTGGCAGGAACAGGAGGCAGCCAGTTGTACTGTGTTCACAGTCAGGAAGTAGAGTGATGGCTGTTTGGGTTCTGCTGCTTGTACTTTCTCTCCGAGTAGGTTCTGTGTTGTAGGCCTCTGGAATGGCATTGTGGGCAGGATGCCTTTGTGCATTATGTAATGGTTATCCTTGCGTTATTCCAATGCTGATTTCTCTGCCACATGTCTTCTTTCAATCCAGACGCTGTATTGAAATGCTTAAGTCAAGAATCTCCTGTCTCTAGTTTGTATACAAATTCTTACCATTAATTCTCTGCCTTGTTAATAGATACTAAGAAGTATCTCGGCAGAAGAAGAGTTAATATGGAGGAGTCTTCTACCAGCCAAGGAGATGAGAGAGGAATAAGAGAAAGTAAAATGGCCACGAGGAGGAAGAAAGATAAAGTTCTTGAGAATTCAACAGAAAGTGGAAGGCCTAATTCTAAATATTTGGGAGCGTGGCTAGCAGGTAGGAGGATTAAGTTAATGTAGACCAATACTTCTCAGGTATTGAGGTGAAGCTTTAAATCAGTCTTGGTTTCTCTGTGTTGTCACTGAGGGCTAGAAAAGGTAAAGAACTACAGCTGGTGAATTAATTAATTAATTAATTGTTTACATTTATAATAAAATGATTTATTTTGCATGATGCCTTCCACACTTGTGTCATTTCATTTCAGTTAACCTAATCTAGATAATCCCTTACAGGCAGAAGAAGAGATTTGTTTCCATGGTGATTGTACATCTGGTCAAATTAACAATCTGTACAAACTATTACAAGGCATTAAGAATAGATCAAAGTCCCCAAAATGATTATATTAAAATTGCATTTTAATGAAACTATTTTGGAAACAGAAAGAGTAAACATTTTAATTTGCAGAGATGCAAGGTAATTCTGGCCTGAGGAGTAGATATTCAAACGAAATACAAACATGGAGAGTCAGAAGGAAGCAAAGTGAATCTACTTAGTTCCTTAGTAGGAGTGACTACACAATCGGAAATGAACCTTACTTAGACTAGCAAAGGCCTAGCTAGTTATGTTCCTCAAACATGTGCAGTCTTAGAAAACATCTTCTTAAACTGATGTTCCTAGCTTTAGGCTCTTTTAAAATAGTTATAGGACAGTTTCTTTTCATGCAAAAGAGAATTATACTCTTGCATTTGATGATTTGTTTTTGTCATTGGCTACATCTTCTAGAAGAGGTTAAAAAAGTTCATCATGGTCCCAAGTGTGCCATGAAACCCCAGCAGCTTGTAAAGCAAACAAAAGCAATGGAAAGATATTCCAGCTCCTCCATGGAGAAGTCCAGCATTTCAATTCTGCTAGCATTGTTCAAACTCAGAAGCATGACATCACCGAATCTTGTCAGAACAGCCTGTACTGATGGGAAGAAGGAGAATCTGGTAATATTTCAGTCAATGAAAAACGTATGCATTTGTTAGCAAGCAAGAGAAATCCGTGGCCATATTAACCTAGCTCCTTTTAATTAAATTGCTTCAAAATGATCACAGTGAAAAGTACTTCACGAGATCACTGGGGTAAGTCATCTGACCAAGGCGGGGAACAGAGTGATGTGATAGGATGTTTTCCAAAAGCCCTACTCGGATAGTTAGGACTGCAAGGACACAATTTGCCCTTCTGCAACAGTTTTCAATGTGTGAAATCTCTGAACGTCCAAAAAGGATAAGCCATTTTAGACACGACTTTACTTGCACATTCTATTTGACTGACTTAGGACAAGGAATGAAAATAAAAGAAAGTTGTTTGCTATGTAAGATTTTAGTTCTACCCAGTGCTATCTTTTGTTTAGAATTAGTATAGTAAGGTATTTTGTTTGTTTGTTTTTGCTATATTATGATCTTGGACACACAGAAATACTTGGTGATATCTGTTGTATTAATAATGACTAAATATAGCTATATAATTCTGGGACATAGCCAGTAGGTGTTTAACCTGTAGATAAATAATTAGAAGTGAAATAATAATTTTGACTAGGTGTTCTAGTTGACCTAGAGTAAATATATAAATCTAAATATGTAAAATCATATTTAGCAGCAGAGATCAGTTATTGTGATCTTTCATCAGAAACTTTCTCTGTGGCTATGGACTTCATCTTATCTACTAGTGTATAGGTACTTTCCATGATGTTGGGGGGGGGGTCCTTTTTGTACTTATTTATGCAGTAAAACATAGTATAATGATGATCTGTGTATAGAAAATGAGGACTTTGGCAGGTCATTAGTAATTGCGTATCGACTAGAATAAACATTAGGTCTCAGTTTTATTCCGTTCACTTTGACATCACTCTTGAAACCATCTTTGGCATTCATCTTTCACCATGGATCTATGGTCAGTATCTTCAAAATACATCTACAGGGAACAAACCGCTCTCACCACCTCCATTGCCATCCCAAAATACCTCTACAGGAACCAACCCCTCTCGCCACCTCCATTGCCATCCTAGTTTAAATATGATCATCCTCACTGCCTAAGTGTACCCACCTAACTGCTCTGTTTATTTGTCTTTTCCTTATTAGGATATACAATGTACTGATCCTGTGTAAATACAGCCCAAACCATGTCAGTGCTTCACTATTCTATATTGTAGAAAAGTTGACTTTATATTACTGGCCTCCACATAAGTGCGTGCACACACACACACACACACACACACACACACACACACACACGCACACACACCCCACTACGTGCACATACACACACAAAAGCATGCCGATATTTCAGTATTTTGTGTAGAAGCAAAATCTTTCCCTTCAACCATGGTGGGAGTCATATATAGTTGAGTATCACAATTGATATTTATAAAAATGCCTCTACACCATCAAGAAAACTCTAGAGAGGGATAATTCATTGCAGTTATAGATTATAAGAACACTTACACCATACTTGTCATTTTGAAGTTTGTTTTCCTTTACAATTAAATTGTTTTTATTATGTCACAGGTTGAGAAGGTTGGTTTCTTGGATTTGATTTTTAATGTTTTCCTCTAGCTCTTTATTCTTGACCTTGGAGTAGCACTGATCATGATAGTTTCTGAAAATGTAGTCAGTGAACAGGAAGAAATGGGGCTGAAGAGACAGGATCATCAGTGAACTATGCTTCTTCCTCTTGCAGAGAGTTCAGTTCTTAGGAGCCGTGTTTGATGACTCACAACAGCGTGTATACAGCTCCAGGAATCTAGCAACCTCCACTGGCCTTTCTGGGCTCTCCAACACATATGCACATACCACCCCCCCCCACACACACATAGGCATAAATTTGGAAAAACCTTTAAAAGAAAACTAAGGAAAGAAGAGACCGATGAAGGGAGGTGGGAGGGAGGGAAGAAAAGCAGACTTGGGAAGGGAGCCACTTTTACCTTAGAGAAGTCAAGAAGTAATTTGGAAGCTCTTGCCTTTGAGCTGAGTATTGCATATTAATGGTTTGTTTTTAGGTGGACACAGAGGACATTGAATAATGAGTGCAGTGAGCCCAATGCCATAGTCGATCATCTAAATGTGTGTGTAGCCCGCACTATAAATGTTTAATTGGAGCCTTCATTAAATAGAGACTTTCCTATTACTCAGTCCATTCAAATAGAATCTAGGTGCAGGAGGATTCCTGGGGACAGTTTGGTACAGAATTTCACAGCATAAACACAAAGTGATATTCTCTCTCTCTCTCTCTCTCTCAGATTTGTTATTGTATATAAGTACACTGTAGCTGACTTCAGATACACTAGAAGAGGGTATCAGATCTCTTAATGGATGGGTGTGAGTCACCATGTGGGTGCTGGGATTTGAACTCAGGACCTTCGGAAGAGCAGTCAGTGCTGTTACCTGCTCCATGATGTTCCTTCTCAAAGGGACATTGCTAAATGTGTGGGAAGAGTTTTAGTTGTCAAAGCAGAGTGGTAGTGTATCAAGTAGTTAGAATCAAGGAACGCTTCAAATATCTTACAATACACAGGATGGTACCCAATTCCATAGAGTTTTCTTGCTCAGAAAAGGTGTTGATGAAACACGGGTGCTAGTAAGATTTAGTATCTAGATTTAGTATTTAGTATCTAGATTTAGTACTTATTATTTAGTTTTAATATCTAAAATCTATGATAGGACTGAGTCTAATATTTTTACGAGTAGAATTTTAAAAAATAAAATCCCATTGAGATTATATAAAGAATTAAATACACATGGATTCTAAATGAAAGTTTTCAGAGTGCCCTTTTAAAGTCTAGGTTGATATTTTAGTGTGTGATAGCCACTAGTACAGCTTCCTAATATTTGTCTGTAGTACTGGTTTATATTTCTCTATTTTGTGCTGCTGGATAGTGAAAAAGTATAGTGGAGATTGAGTAATCTGTATAAACAGTAATTTATCAGCTCTCAGTTCTCATAGCGAAGATGCCAAGGCGTGACTATGCGGCACAGACCTTCTTGTGTCCAAGCAGAAGTGCAAATAGCACAAGAGAAGAACTGGCCCGAGGGTCATTATTACCCATAATGTTCATCTATTCACGAGTACTTTGCCTCCCCAGTGTAAATACCACTAACCCCCAACTCCCAACACTGTAATATTGGTGATCAAGTTTCTACTCTTGAATTCTGGAGGCCACATCTATATCATAGCCCAATTTTTTTTATTGTATATTTTATTTACATTTCAAATGTTATCCCCTTTCCAGGCCTCCCCTCCTGAAACCTCCTATCCCATCCCCCTCCCTCTGCCTCTATGAGGGTGCTCCCCTACCCACTCACCCACTCCTGTCTGCCCGCCCTTGCATTCCCTTACACTAGGGCATCGAACTTCCATGGGGCCAAGGGCCGCTTCTCCCACTGATGTCCAACAAATCCATCCTCTCCCACATAAGCGGCCCACCGGAGCCGTGGGTCCCTCCATGTGTATTTTTTGGTTGGTGGTCTAGTCCTGGGAGCTCCAGGGGTTCTGGCCAGTTGACAGTGTTGCCCCCCACCTCATCTCAACCCCTGCCACAGGCCTCCAAACTGCCTCAAGTCCTTCAGTCCATCTCCAACTCCTCCATCAGGGACCCCACAGTCAGTCCAATGGTTAGCTGTGATCATCCACCTCTGTATTTGTCAGGCTCTGTCAGAGCCTCCCAGGAGACAGTCACAGTAGGATCCCTTCAGCAAGCACGTCCTGGCATCTGCAATAGCATCCTGGTTTGGTGACTGTATATGGGATAGATCTTCAGATGACACAGTCTCTGGATGGCCTTTCCTTCAGTCTCTGTTCCACACTTGGTCTCCATATTTCCTTCTATTAGTATTTTATTTCCCCTTCAAAGAAGCACTGAACTTCCATCCACACTTTGGTCTTCCTTCTTCTTGAGCTTCATACGGGTTGTGAATTACATCTCGGATACTCTGAACTTTTGGGCTGATATCCACTTCTCAGTGAATGCATACCATGTGTGTTCTTTTGTGACTGGGTTACCTCACTCTGGATGACATTTTCAAGTTCCATCCATTTGCCTAAGAATTTTATAAAGTCATTGTTTTAAATAGCTGAATAGTACTCCATTGTGTAAATGTACCACATTTTATGTATCCATTCCTCCGTTGAAGGACATCTGGGTTCTTTCCAGCTTCTGGCTATTATAAATAAGGCTGCTATGAACATAGTGGAGCATGTGTCCTTATTACATGTTGGAGCATTTTTTGGGTATATGCCCAGGAATGGTATAGCTGGGTCCTCAGGTGGTATTATGTCCAATTTTCTGAGGAACCTCCAGACTGATTTCCAGAGTGGTTGACCCAGCTTGCAATCCCACCAACAGAGGAGGAGTGTTCCTCTTTCTCCACATCTTTGCCAGCATCTGCAAAGATCGATCTTAGTCCTGTTTTTACAGTGATTTCAATATCAAATGGAGATGACTGAAGTCAATAAGCAGCAGGTGAAGAGTGTTCGCTGTTTTAGCCAGGAAGAGCGCTACTTGCTTTGACTGCTGGGAATGCAGATGGCCTCCTTACTCCCCTCTGTCTCACATGTCCAATGGCTGAAGTCGCACAATACTAATGCATGCCAAGGTATCTTTTTTATTTGCACTGCATTTTCTTATTGTGGTTTCCACCTTCATAATTAAAATTTATTTCCCCATCTTGTTCACACCAGTTAGGATAGAAGTGATGTTGTAAAAACAAACAAACAAACAAACAGCAAAAGGGAAAAACAAAACCAACAACAAAAACAACCTTTGAAACCTGGCACATTACCTTAGTGAAAGGATAAATGGTTTTCTTTATAGTTCTTCTACTGACAGGAGCTTTGAGAAGGGTATCCTGAGGTTTATAGCATGGGATCTTTTCCCAAACATAAAACCTAGCACTGGATTGGTCCAATCTCCAGCTTGACAGCTCCTTTAAATTGAAATGCGACTGGTGCTACACTTCATCTCCCACGTTCCCACCTGGCTCTCATCTCCTCTGATGTTTATTTATGTAACAGGGTAGGTAAGATCTGGCTGTGTCTTTCTGACACCAGTTCAGGCATGCCTGAGCTAGTTATTACAAGACTGGTTTCAACACTAACCCTTGAGCAGCAAAGATCTTAACACTGTGCAATCTGCCCGAAGTGTTTTCTTTTTTTAAACTTCCCTGCAGGTAGCAGGCTTGGAACTAGACAGTCTGGTTTAATGTCTGTTTACTAAGCCGACAAGGCTGAGGCCAAGTTCTAAAGACCCTGGAAGGAGAAATGATCCAAACTGAAGCTTTCTCAGTTCAGAGTTAGTACTTGCTGTGCTTCTTAGAATTCTGTGCCTTGACAGTTTTTGTGGATTGGTTTATATAATGTCTACTACTCTTTCTTTTAAAAGATAGCTCAAATGTGAATTATTTAATGGGCTGTTGTATGGCACTGAAATGAAGCACATTTTTAACCTGTGTACAGCCTTTCATTTACTTTCCAGTCCACTCAATAAACTAATGTAGAAAACTTGATAGCACACAGATCAATAGTTTATCTAGAGAGAATTACAGGTGTGTGTGTGTATGTGTGTGTGTGTGTGTATGTGTGTGATCACAAATCATAGTGAGCCCTGTGCTGGCAGAATTTAGCATTTCACCTTGTAGTTTCATTTCATGTTTTAATATTACTAGACTTTCTGTTCCAGAGCTGCTTTAGACAAAATAAGGACAGAAGAAACAACACCAAAAGCACAAAGACAGGCTTTGTGGTATTCACCTGTAATTTCTGGTTCTTAGAGGCTAAGGCAGAGGCATGGGAAGTTTGAAGCCTCCAGTCAGCATAAATGACATAGTGAGACTATGTCTAAAATCTTAATGAAAGGATTTATAGTCTTTGTCTAGTATGTATTAAACCTTGAGTTCAATACCCAGTTATACACATACAGACAGGCAGAGAGGCAGGCAGCCAAACACACACACACACACACACACACACACACACACACACACACAGACATGGAGGTGGCGGGGGAGACAAGATAATAAAAGAAAAGCACAGGTTTTATACTCTGTCAGAATCTTCCATATCATTACCTTGGGCTATTTATATGGGAAAACCCAATACAGAAAGATTGCTACCAACTAGAACATTCACAATGTCATAAATTTAGCATCATCACACCATAGAGAACCATTTTCCTTGCATTTAGACTACTCTGAGTTACCGCACTTACACACCCTTCCCCTGTTCTGAACTTCCGCCACACAGTCATTTAAGCACCTGACACGTGGCTGTGATCCTCCAGCCTGTGGCCTTGTCAAGCGTTCCGCTTTAGTTTGGCAGTTTGGATCTGCTTGTCTTGCCAACATGTGCTTTTCCTTTTGTCCCTAAGTCATGTTCAATTGTGACAGAAAAGTTTGCTTTTGTGCATTTGGAAAGTTAAAGGAAATGATATAAGAAGTTATTTTTTAATGTATGACTATTTTCTAAGGTTTTTGCGATAAAACAAAGTGAAGTGGCATTGAACGCCGCGATCCGGTAGGAGACTTCTTAATTATCTGAGGAGGTTGGGTAAAGAGGGGGAGGAAGGATTGAAGGAGTTTAGGACACCAGAAGAAAGCATAACCTGGGCTCACCTGGACTCATAGAGGCTGAACTGTCAACCAGAAAGCATGCGTGGAACAGACCTAGACGCTCTGCACGTAGGTAACAGTGTTGCGGTTAGGTCTTCATATGGGACTCCCAATGCAGAGCTGGGGCTCTCTCTAATTTCACTGCCTGCTTTTGGATTCCCTAACTGGGCTGCCTGGTTTAGCTTCAAGCAAAGAAGATGGGCCTAGTCTTACGGCAACTTGATATGCTAAGGTTGGTTGATATCCATGGGAGGCTGCTTCTTTTCTGAGGAGGAAGGGAAAGGGGTGGGAAGGGGGAGGGGAAGAAAAGGGAAGGGGCTGGGAGGACAAGAGGGAGGGAAAGCTGTGATTGGGATATGCAGTAAATCAATAACTTAATTAAAACGATGTTGCATAACA
Source organism: Apodemus sylvaticus (assembly GCF_947179515.1). Lineage (NCBI taxonomy): Eukaryota > Metazoa > Chordata > Mammalia > Rodentia > Muridae > Apodemus > Apodemus sylvaticus. The sequence goes on from NC_067494.1 coordinate 50,105,272, forward strand.
AAATGATGCTCTTTCTTAGAATACTGTCTACGAATGCTGTTAATGAGAACACTAATTTAAATTGTACTAACTGACAAACCCTGTTCTGCATGGGAATGGATTTAAAAGGAAGGTTTTTCTATGAGCCCTACTAGTAACGCCAGCGACCAGAGCCCTTAAGGCATAACTGTGTTCTGGTTGTCTCTTGTGTGTTCTGCCTTTGTGTCCATTGTCAAATCTCTTATTTTCTAAAATTTCATAAAAAGAAATCTAAGTGTCTAGACCACTGTGTTATTAGGAATTCAAATCTTAGTGAATATTATTGTTGAAGAATAGTTTAAAACACATCATCTTCTCAGGATATTTATTAAATACTTTAAAGTGGATACAGGTAACATTTTGTAAAGTGTATATTGATGTATTTTAATGTGTGTATGCATGCACATATACAAAACATACAAACACAACACTTATCACAGATATTAAGTCAAGTATCAAAGGTTTGTATCTAATTATATCTTTCAGGAATGTGTGGACATAGTGATGATGCTTTTCCTTCTATGATATATTTATTTGTGTGTGTGCATGCATGTGTGATTGTGTGTGCATGTATGCTCACTGTGTGCACACACATGTGTGTGTATGTATGTGTTTGTGTGTATGCATGTGAATGTGCATGTGCAATGTGTGTGAGTGCATTCCTGTGTGAGTATGCATGCATGCATGTGTGTATGTATGTTCATGCATGTATGAATATGTGCGTGCTGTGTGTACATACATGTGTGCATGTACATGCATGAGTGTATGTGTGTATGGTGCATTGTATAGAGACCATGCTGGCTTGCCTCTTCGATTATCCCACCTTAGGTTCTCAAGGCCTGGATTATAGGTGTGTACTGCATGAACTTTTTCTAGTTTTTTTAAGAGAGAGAGAAAAATTGAGGTTATATATAAAAACTTCTTTCATTTTTTTGTATTATCAAAATGCTAAAATATCTACCTATGTCATAAGAACTAAAATAGACCATAGACCAACAGCATAATTTGGAAAACATCCTGATATTCACATTTGAAGATAGAAGAAACATGCAGGTGCACAGCACAGTTTAATCTTAGCGTTCAAGTTTCATTTCCAGACTTACCCTTTTCTTAAAAATGTTTCTTCTAAAAAAAAAAAAATGTTTCTTCTAAGGGAACTTGTTAATTACGTGTGAGACCATAAAGCAGTGGAGAGGTTAGTGGATGCAGAGGGATGGAGGAGTTAGTGGATGCGGAGGGGTGGGGGGGTTAGTGGATACGGAGGGGTGGAGGAGTTAGTGGATGCTGAGGGGTGGAGGAGTTAGTGGATGCTGAGGGGTGGAGGAGTTAGTGGATGCGGAGGGATGGAGGAGTTAGTGGATGCGGAGGGGTGGAGGTGTTAGTGGATGCGGAGGGTGGGGGGTTAGTGGATACGGAGGGGTGGAGGGGTTAGTGGATGCGGAGGGGGTACAGCCTTCAAGGGTATGGTTTCCATGTGGTCCAGATGCTTGCCTCTTCCTCTCTGAATAGCACAAAACATTTCCTGCTTACTCCAGAAATAAGATTCATAATGATAAAGTCTAAGATTGTCTTTATATTTTGTCATGTGAAGAAAGCTGAGTGAGTGCAGAGGACGGCTGAGAACGTACAGCCCCCATCTTGGCCTGGACGCTTGCGAAAGTCTGGTCTCCATTCTGTCTGACACAAAGAAGGTCTGTGGAAGTGCTCAGTGGAGCAAACAGGAATGTGTTGTGTCTCGGAGATTTCCTGTCCACCCCCTCCTTCTTTTTTCTCCACAGAGATGAATCCTTTGGTGAAAAGACATCTGTGCTTTCTTCTTTCTTTTCAAAACTGAATGTCATGATTTAGGGCACACAAATGCAATTTCAAGTTTGACTGCCTGCTGGTTTATTTCATGCACCTGCTTTTAGAGGAAGGACAGACATGTTTTTAAGAGGCCATTCTGAGGCCACAGCTGACATTTGACCTGAGATATCCCACAGGAACATGGGAAACAGAAGTGCTTATTCATAATGGGTGACTTAAACGAGGAAGAACATATTTTCAATTATATTTACATAATCGACACATAGTCTTTCCCCTACATTATTATTTTGTCAGCTTCTAACTGAGTCATGAAAAACAAGTCCTATTTATATCTATATTCCTGTCTTAACTCCTGTGTTGATTTGTAAGTTAAACTTCTGTGGGTTCTAATTTTTTAATGTCCTTTGTAACATTTTGCTTTAGAATTAGGTATAAACTGCATATGAAAATTTATGTCATTTTCTATTATTTGTGATTAATTTCTAACCATTTCTAGCAAAATATAATCCAACTAAATTTTTACAGCTCAGTAGCAAGTGATTTCTGAAACAGAATTGTGAAAAAGAATTGCTAAAAGTTTAAGACATATGCATTGAGGATCTAACAAGCTGTCCCTTAGATTCCTTCCTGGCATGAATGGGCATTCACTTTAAGTTAGTTACCACGCGCCCCACTCGTCTTAGGAAAATAGATGCCAGAAAAAGACAAAAAAAAAAATTAAAATAAAGACAAGCTCTGTGTATTGTTAACTTCCCATGGTTGCTTGTCTTGTTTACTAAGATTACGGGATTTCTCCATCTTTGATGCTGCGAAGCAAGGGAGTTCACTTCCACTACTGTGGAGCCAATTTGCCTAGAATAATTAATTTCCTATACATTGTCCGTTGCAGAAGCAGGGCAGGAGGAAATGAGCGCTGCTAGGTTATAAACACAAGAGTGTGCACTGGCTGTATGGCGATACCCCACACTTGTTAGGACTGATGCACAGCAGATGTTCATTCCCCAAAGCCTCGAAAACATCTGCATCAATCACTAGAAGGTGAGAAAAGAATCTGATTAATTTCCTTTTTGGGTTTGTTTTGTGCTTTCCTTATAAATTATTTTTCAGCCAAGTAACACACCTGCGCCCTTCCTCCTTCCCTTTGTCCCTCCCTCCCTCCTTCCCTTCCTCCTTCTTTTCCTGTATGGAATGTGGCAAAAATAACATGTGTCAAAGAATATTATTGGGGGGGGGTGAGAATTTATTTTATTTTTTAAATTAGTCATGTTTTTTGTTACTATTGAAGTGAAACTATTTTTAAAATCTAAGTTGTATGTGTGTGTGAGAGTGTGTGTATGAGTGTGTATATGTATGTATGAGAGTGTATGAGTGTGTGCTTGAGTGTGTGTGAGAGTATGTATGAGTACATATCTGTGAGTGTGTATGAGTATGTGTGGAAGGGTATGAGTATGTGTGTGTGAGAGTGAGTGTGTGTTTGGTTGTGTGCAAGAGTGTGTGTTAGAGTGTGTGTGTATGTGAGAGTATGTGTGAGCGTGTGAGAGTGTGAATGTGAGTGTGCAAGAGTGTGTGTTAGAGTGTGTATGTGAGAGTGTGTGCATGTGAGAGAGTATGAATGTCTGAGTGTACAAGAGTGTGTATTAGAGTGTGTGTGAGTGTGTGTGTTGTGTATAACTATCTGTATAGATAGATGCATATGTACATTCATATGATTGTAGACATCACAGAGGACATCAAATGTTTTGCTGTTTTATTCTTTTTCTGATTCTCAGTGAACCCAGAATGAGGCTGGAAACCATTAAGCCTCATGCATCCTCCTGCATCTTCCCCTCTACAGTGCTAGGATTTTAGATGCACATGTGGGCATGCCTGACCTTTACCCTCTGAGTATTCAAACTCCTATCCACGTGCCTAAAGAGCAAGTGCTCTGCCCCTTGTTTCCATCTCCAGATCTCCTAAATTTATATTTTTTATTTGTAACCATTCTTATGCTTGCTAAATGAATTATTAAGACTTTAAGAAATAAAAATAAAGGCAGGTTATTGACAGAATAATTTTCTTTTGTAATTTCTGCCTTATTAGGGTGTGATCATGCCTCATGGTAAGACACGGGGAAATGTAAAAGCCTATGTCTAGCAAGCTCCTCAGTTGGCTTTTACTGTCAAACAACCAACCTTAGCTTTCAAAAAGTGGAGTGTACACAACCTGGGAGGTTGTAGGTACATTTCTGTTTTCTTAACAGGATTCCTGCCTGTAAGAAAAGCTAATGAAATGCTAAATTTTGAAGCCCTGAGAATCTATAAGCAGTGTTTTCTCTGAGAGGAATGGTCCATATTCTGATATTCATTGCCTCAGCCGAAGGAAGTAAAGATGAAAGAACTAACTCCTTGAGGAAAAGTGTTATTTTGTCTCATGCTGATATGGAAAAGTAAGCTAAGAATCCACAGAACTGTACAGCATTGAATCTTTTCCACCTTTGTTTAACTTTTTCTGGGTAGTAATTCTCTACCTGTCATTGCTAAAATAATAATAGATCTCGAGGTGGTAACTTTGTTTTCTTGGGACACAAAAGTTCTTTTTTGAGCCTAGGCAACAAGATGCAGTTACACTGCTCAGTGAATTAATATCCTGATGCTAAATTCAAGAGATCAGTAGGGGTTTTCTTCACTTATAATCTTAATACTTTTGTTTTTCATTCAAATATAGTAAAATAATTTTCTAATTTTAAAAATTGTTTTATTTTAATTAAAATATGATATATCCATCTTCTATTGATACCAACACTGACTTCTCTCTCTCTCTTTTTTAATATTTTTATTTTCTATATTCTTTGTTTACATTCCAAATGATTTCCCCTTTCCCAGATCCCCCCTCCCAATATGTCCCATAAACCTTCTTCTCTCCATCCCTTCTCTAATCACCTCCCTCCTTTTTCTCTGTCTTTATATTCCCTTCCAATGCTAGATCAATCCTTTCCAGGATCAGGACCCTCTCCATACTTCTTCATGGGAGTCATTTGTTATGCAATTTGTGCTGTGGGTATTCAGGGCTTCTGGGCTAATTAATATCCACTTATCAGAGATTGCATTCCATGTGTATTCTTTTGTGATTGGGTTACCTCACTTAGGATGATATTTTCCAGATCAAACCATTTGCCTAAAATTTTTGTGAATTCATTGTTTCTAATTGCTGAGTAGTATTCCATTGTGGAAATATATCACATTTTCTGTATCCATTCCTCCTTTGAGGGGTATCTGGGTTCTTTCCAGCTTCTGGCTATTATAAATAAGGCTGCTATGAACATAATGGAGCATGTGTCTTTATTGCATGCCGGAGAATCCTTTGGGTATATGCCCAGGAGAGGTATAGCAGGGTCCTCTGGAAGTCTCATGTCCAGTTTTCTTTAGGAACCTCCAGACTGATTTCCAAAGTGGTTGTACCATCTTACAGCCCCACCAACAGTGGAGGAGTGTTCATCTTTCTCCACACCCTTGCCAACACCTGCTGTCTCCTGAGTTTTTGACCTTAGCCATTCTGACTGGTGTAAGGTGAAATCTCAGGGTTGTTTTGATCTGCATTTCCCTAATGACTAATGATGTTGAGCACTTCTTAAGGTGCCTCTCGGCCATCCAAATTTCTTCAGGTGAAAATTCTTTGTTTAGATCTGTACCCCATTTTTTTAATAGGGTTATTTGGTTCCCTGGGGTCTAACTTCTTGAGTTCTTTGTATATATTAGATATTAGCCCTCTATCAGATGTGGGGTTGGTGAATATCCTTTCCCAATTTGATGGTTGCCATTTTGTCCTTTTAACAGTATCCTTTGCCTTACAGAAACTTTGTAATTTTATGAGGTCTCATTTGTCAATTCTTGATCTTAAAGCATAAGCTATAGGCGATCTGTTCAGGAACTTTTCCCCTGTGCCCATGTCCTCAAGGGTCTTCCCCAGTTTCTTTTCTATTAGTTTCAGTGTGTCTGGTTTTATATGGAGGTCCTTGATCCACTTGGAGTGAAGTTTAGTACATGGAGATAAGAATGGATCAATTCGCATTCTTCTGCATGCTGACCTCCAGTTGAACCAGCACCATTTGTTGAAAAGGCTATCTTTTTTTCCACTAGATGTTTTTGGCTCCTTTGTCGAAGATCAAGTGACCATAGGTGTGTGGATTCATTTCTGGATCTTCAGTTCTATTCCATTGGTCTACTTGTCTGTCACAGTGCCAATACCATGAAGTTTTTAACACTATTGCTCTGTAGTATTGCTTGAAGTCAGGGATACTGATTCCCCCAGAATTTCTTTTGTTGTTGAGAATAGTTTTAGCTATCCTGGGTTTCTTGTTATTCCAGATGAATTTGAGAATTGCTTTTTCTAACTCTGTGAAGAACTGAGTTGCGATTTTGATGGGGATTGCATTGAGTCTGTAGATCGCTTTTGGCAAGATGGCCATTTTAACTATATTAATCCTGCCAATCCACGAGCATGGCAAATTTTTCCATTTTCTGAGGTCTTCTTAGATTTCCTTCTTCAGAGACTTGAAGTTCTTGTCATATAGATCTTTCACTTGTTTGGTTAGAGTCACACCAAGATACTTTATATTGTTTGTGGCTATTTTGAAGGGTGTCATTTCCCTAACTTTTCTCAGCCGGCTTATCCTTTGAGTATAGGAAGGCAACTGATTTGCTTGAGTTGATTTTATAACCAGCCACTCTGCTGAAGTTGTTTATCAGCTGTAGGAGTTCTCTGGTGGAGGTTTTTGGTGACTTAAGTAGACTATCATGTCATCTGCACATAGTGATAATTTGACTTCTTCCTTTCCAATTTGTATCCCCTTGACCTCCTTATGTTGTCTAATTGCTCTAGCTAGAACTTCAAGTACAATATTGAAAAGATATGGAGAGAGAGGACAGCCTTGTCTAGTCCCTGATTTTAGTGGGATTGCTTCAAGTTTCTCTCCATTTAGTTTGATGTTGGCTACCGGTTTGCTGTATATTGCTTTAACGATGTTTAGGTATGGGCCTTGAATTCCTGTTCTTTCCAAGACTTTTAGCGTGAAAGGATGCTGGATTTTGTTCTCTTTTTAAAAAGAACATTCTTACTCCTTTATTTAATTTTCTTCATCTTCAAGCTGAAAAAAAACATCCAAGTGTATGCGAATCCCAGCAGAAAATGTGTTCGTACTTCACCTATTTCTTTTCTTCTTGAAGTTTTAATTTCCACTTTTCCTGATGTATCCTCACACTTTTTCAATGTCAATAGCTAAATAGGGCACAAAATGACAGTTATAGGAGTCAGGTCTGTGGGATGTAAATAAATTGATAAAGCCAGACGCCTGCTCAGTGATTGCTGTGTTTGAGGGGACCCCTCTGATGTCCTCAGGGGCTCAGTTAGCTGGAACCTCCAAATCTCTACCACATCGGAACAGATGGAGTTGTGTTTTGCATTTCTTGAAGGTTTGTCTGACTGACAGTTGGTTTATCTAATGCACTGGAATGTGATCATTTAAATTCCGCACGAGAAGATGAATAAAAGAGAATTACTCCCATCAAATCAAAAGGAAAAGCCCAGAGCAGACTCCTTTAGGAGGGTCAAGTTTGCCCAGGACTCTCTACAAAATTTCACAGTAGAGATAAGTACAAAAGTAAGTAATTAGTAGATAAAAACCTGTATCCAAAGAAAGAGGACTTCTTCAAAAGAGTTGAAAGGCAGGCTAAGGCTTTTTCAGAGCCAGAGGCTATGACTGAAAGTTTCAAGCAGCTCAAGATGATCATAGAGCTCTGATTTGTTATATATATATATATATATATATATATATATATATATATATATATATATATATATATATATATATATATAAAGGCTTTATCTATTCGATGTCTGGGAGGAATTTTCTCTTGAAGCAATTTTCACTCATATACCCAGTTCTATTCACCCTGAAATTGCCTGCAGGGCAATGGTACTTATAAGATGTTAAAGAAGGGGAAAAAAATAGGAACTTTGAAAGAAGCCCATTATACAAAAAAGTATTATGAAGTATTATCAAAGTCTTATCGAACCAAGTTCTGTATGCCTATTATTTGCAAGTCATTGGGTGAGAGGGTTAGTGGAACCAAGACGAATGGGATGTTCACATAGGCTTAGAAAACCAAATGCCCAGTGAGGAGGGACGGGATGGCCCATAGAAAACTCAGGGTCTCTGGAGAATTGAGATCAGACTGTAAAAAAATTAAAACACACCTTACAGCATTCACAGTCCACATAATGAGAACTTGCTTCCTCTCCCCAGTGAGCCAATCTTTGGTGACATGTATACCAAGGATTCGGTCCCTCCTCACTAATTCTGTCACTTATTAAACTGTTGTTTCAACATTCAGTTCTCTCCTTTATTTATAAAATAACCTCTTCATACTTCTGTCTCTGAATCAGTCATAAAATATATTGTGTGCTTGGGGCTGGGGAGGTGGCTCAGCAGTTAAGAGCACTGACTACTCTTCCAGAGGTCCTGAGTTCAATTCCCAGCAAGCAAATGCTGGCTCACAGCCATCTGTAATGGGTTCTGATGCCCTCTTCTCATGTGTCTGAAAGAGATACAGTGTGCTCGCATAAGATAAATAAATAAAAATAAATAAAATCTTTTTAAGAAGTGAGACTTTTTAAAAATTTATTAAAAATATGTGTATTGTGTGCTTAAGACTTCATTGGGCTTGGTGCCTCGATTGAAGAAAGCATAGATTTTTTGAAGTGTGTTTTTAAATATTTTATTTATTTAATTTTTTAGGAGCATAACCTTGTTTAATTTACCCAGGCAGATCTTGAACTCCTGTTCTTGATTCCTGGGTCAGTAGTCTGAGCAGTTGAGGTACATGCATGCACACACCTCACACTAAAGATTGTATTCTCGACTCTAGTAAAAGGCATAAAAAAATAACTGAAATGTTTACCTTGTAGAAATGTCAGGAATTTATGTCTTCTGAGAGATGATGTATATATTTTTGGATTGACACAATGGTATCTTAACTTCCCTATTCCAAAGACTTATGCAGGTCTTCCTTCATCACCTTGGAAGCTCTCACAGATAATACTACAAAGAGAGACCATCTAAGCATGCACTGATAGTAAAATGATGTTTAACTCCTTGGAGGAGATAATTAAAGAATCTAGGATATAATGATTAAATTCCACGAATGAAAGATGGAATCTTGAGATCATTACTTTTGATTTTACTTTAATTTTCATTGGCATGAATTCAGTGTTCCTAATAATGTATGCCGCAGAACTTTCTTCCCACTACAAAATATTCTCAATATTCTCGCACCACACACACTTTCTCCTTCTTTCTTCTCTCTTCTTTACACTCGTCTTCCTCATTCTCCCAGACAACCCCACTTCTTCTGCATCCAGGTCATACACATGAACGTTTTTTAATGTATCAATCTACAATTTAGGGTCCACAAATGAAAGAAAACACCACGTCCGAGTTGGGTTATTTCGGTTAGTATGAAGAGCTTCCCTTCCATCAATTGTCCATTCTTCTTCATAGCAGAATAAGACGGAATTGAAAGAATTTTCTCCCTACAAATATATTTGTTGCTATGATGACAGCAGTTTTTATGGTATGGTGCACACTTATATCAGCCTAGGGAACTCGTGAGAAGTTTTCAGGGACTCTGGGCTGGACCAGAGAGTCTGCTCATCTTTGCAATGTGGATGGTGCAGTTCTCTGGAACTTGCTTTGAGCAGAATTTGATGGTCACTTGTTTGAGTTTGGACAGCTTTCACAGATAATAGTTTTATTCCTAATTTCATCTCATTATTCTGGCCCCAAACACTATAGATTATTTTTCTGTTCATCCCCTTTGTTTACAAAATATGAAATTGAAAACTTACTGATACCAATTTTGATTTCCTTAACAATTTCTTCCCCGAGGTCTTGTTTAGAAACTTCACATGTGCTACTTTTGTCTTCAGTGCAACTGTTGAAACTTCTATTCTGCTCATCATTTAGTCTTTGTTTGTCTCTTTTGAACTCTTCAATTTAGGTCGACCTTTGAGTTCTAAGTAAGCCCAAGGCTGAGCCTTGTATTCCAGGTGCAGCTCTATCACACATATTTATACTTATCACATCACATCTGTCTGTTCTATGGCATAGGCGATACAATCTCTTTCTCAATATTGAGTCCAAAAGCATCCTGCATGGTTTTGCAACTGCCTGAGTTATAGTGAAGATTTCTATCTAATTTGACATTGTAATTTACAACCTCAAATATTTCTGCTTCTTCAAAAGAAATAATTTATATCTTTGAAGCTGAAGGGCATGTTTTTCCCTATGCCTGTCTCTGTGTTCCATCCATTTTCCCTTTCTTTTCTTGCTACTGATGTTAGGATGGAGCCTTCTTCATTTTAAATTTTGGTTTGTTTTGACAGGAAAAGTTAATTCATATTCTTTACAGTTTGTGGGCTACCACCAAGGCTCAAGTACCCTTTATATTGCACACGCCACCAAATTGAAATAATAGATCTCTAGAATAGAGTTTTAAATAGGATTGTAAATAAGAACAAGACAAGGTATCCTGGACTTTTATTTTAGGAAACATTGTGAGACAAATTTAAGAAGAGTTCATTGTGAAAAAAAAAATGGGTAAAGCATTTGAATGCAACTGCTTTGCAAAGCTTTCATTCTGAAAATATTATTTTCTCTGCTGCTGTGCTTCTGGTGGTGTTAACCACATAAAAACATTGGCAGAAACCAAACAAAGCAACAGCAGCAGCAGCAGCAGCAGCAACAGCAACAACAACAACAACAAAACTTAATCAGATCCTGCAAGCATCAGTGAAAAAGTAGATGAAGTCATGTCTACATCACACTGAGCACCATGCGTTCTTGTATTTAGTCTCATATGTGCTTAAAGAATACCAGGATCAAATGTAATTATCTTCTTTTGAATGTTACTTTTAAGGCTTTGGAAATTGTGCTTTGCACTGGTAACTCCAGCATAGGTTCAGGAAGTCCCTTTAAAAAACAGCTACAAGAACCTCCCCAAGAAAATCTAGTTGAGTGTGTGAGCGGTGAGAGACGGGGGATGAACAGTAGGAAGGTCAGCCTAAGCACTTTTTAATTCAGAACCAGCTACTGATAGTGATTTATCAACATAGTAATAGCAACTGACTTTTATTTGTTGTTTACTTGTGCCAGGCTCTTAAAAGGAAGTCCAAACTTTTGACACTCCAACATGTGGTTTTGTAAAATTCATTCTTAAGAACTGTGTGATCACAGTATTGAAAAACCATCAGATTAAAAATTTCAAATTAGCTTAAGGATATTTATTATCCTGGGGACTCCTGGGGTACCTGCAGCCTTTGAACCTTAAGTTGAATATGCCTGAGCCTACATAGTATTATACAATTTAACCCTACAAGAATCTTCTGAATTGAGTATACTTGAAAATTTATTTTACTTGTAAGAAAACAAGCTCTAGAAGGTTGAAGAAGTTGTTAGAAGCTAGTTATCCTGTAGGTACTAATGAATTTTATCCCATTTGTACTTTCAGTACGTGTGCATATATATTATATATTTATATATTTTATTAACATCATCCTTTTGCTTGTTCAAATAGCTAGGTTATAAGAACAATTAATAAATCATCTATTAAAAAATCAATACCCAATGAACTCTATATTACAAAGCTGATGGGAGAAATAAAAGTTTATCTTTATGTACTTTGTTACAACCAAAAGCACATAAATTAGTAGGATTAACACTTTCATATATATAACTAAAATACAGTGCTTTGATAGGGAAAAATAGTAGAGAGATTGATTTGTGCTAGATGACTCAGTTGATTTTCAAATATAATATGTGTCATTGTCCAAAGGATTCCACTGATGACTCCTCAAAATTATATGCTTTTGCCAATGCTATCATATGCAGCAATATAGTGGAAAGACACTCTTGCTAAAGATACTGCTTGTGGTGCTATTGAAGATGGAGAAATTGAGCTGGTACCCAACTAGACTCTTCATTTTACAGACTGGCATTCACAGGGCTGGAAAGTATTAACAATATCAGAAAAGGAAAAAAAGTTATCAATTCAACCAATTATGAACTCTGAAACCTACAACAGTCATCTACCTGCAAGATACACTGGCATAATAGTAGCACAAATGTTATGGGGGTAACTAGTTACTTTCTGATTAAGACCTATGAGAGATATATTCTCATTTTATGAGATATTCTATACCCTATGAGATGTATAACACTACATGAATGAAGCTAAGAGCACAGATCAGATAAGTCATGGTCCCTAGGGGAAGGCCTACTATTACTATTCTGCTAAACTAACACAGCAGTGAGATGACTCTTAACTGGCATATTGCTGTATCTACAAATAAGTGCATTGTTCAACCTTCACCAGAGAATCTTCTTAGAGAAGATGGTAGTGAACCCAAGACTCACAACTGGACAATGTGCAGACAGAAATCTTTGAGCACTCAGCCCTAAGTGGAATGTTTTTATCCAATCCCTGCCCTCAAGGCTGAGGAAATGCTATGGAAGATGAAGCACAAAGATGGTAAGGTCCAGAGGTGGGCTTTGACTCCAAGGAAAGTGCCTTCCAGAATCACCAGGACTAATGCTTATATGAAGTCACAGATAATAAGACAACATGTATAATTCCTGCACCAATTCAAGACACAAAATCTAGGTTTGGAGATGGGAACGTGAGCTTCAAGTTACACCCCCTTACCAAGAAGCTATGTGCAATCGGTTTCCATTTGGAAAGGCAAAACAAGCTTTCTCTAGTGTAGCAATGGTGGGTACATCAATTACACTTCAGGTCAAGTTTCACATCTAGGAGTAGTGAAACAATACAAAGCACTCTATATTTGGTGTGTGTGTGGGGGGGGGGGGCGTGCGCACACGTGCACATCCTTGTGCTTTGTTGTTAAAGTTTGATATTTTTGTCTTTTTTGTTTTCATTTTGTTTTTGAGACAACATGAAGTTGAGTGTGTAGAGAGTTGGGAAGGATCTGGGAGGACTTGAAGGAAGAGAAAGGATATGATAAAAATATATTCTATGAAAAAATTTTAAAATAACTTTCAAATGTAATAAAAAGAACAAAAAAATTAGAAACTACTTAAAGCTTCAGTAAATGACTATAGAATTATAGGTGGGAGTGGTGGGTAGAAATTGAAACATATTCCAAAATAAATTGTCTAGGCATTAGAGGGCTTATTAAATAGAAGCATGTGTGTTAGATAACACACACTGGGGCTGGGGGAAGAACACAAGTGTGTGGGGAATTAACTGGAAAATTATGTTGAAGATAAACTCTAAGTAGATTAAACTTTAGGGTTAACTGCCTGAGAAATGTGGATAAAAAGGTTTTTACTGGACGCAGTTAGAGAAGGCAGAGGTCACTAAAGTTGAATGGTGTTTTGTAGAAGAATAATAAAGGATGAAGGTTCATCTCGTGATAGGAGATGCTATATGCTATGGTATGCTGGTGTTTGGCTTTGGCCTAGAGAGACTGTAGACGTGTCCCCTCTCAGGTGCCTTCTCTGACTTTCAGCCATAAATTAAATTCCTAACCTCAGTACAGGAAGGATGGACGATTGATTTGTTATCTAAATCTCCTCCCTTTACAACATTTGCTAATTGCATTCAAGACTTAGGATAATTTATACCATCATATAAAGTTTTCTGAATTTCATACAATGGAACATCCTTCTTTATTTACATTTCCTTTTTAACATTATAATAGAACATTGGCATTCTGACTTGTGGCATTTTGAATGACTTTTGTACAATGGAAATTATAATGTGCCTAGCATAGTTCAAAAAGAGAAAGATGGATATGAAGGGCCTTTAAAAATGAATGAAGCAAGAAGCAAGACCTTTTCCTTTAGATTTTGAAAGATTTTTTTCAAGGATGGATTAGATGATTTTGAATCTTTTTATTTTCATTTTTAAATATTCTTTATTCACATTTCAATTGTTATCCCCTTTCCAAGTCCCCTCTTCTCCCAGATACCCCTACCCCACCCTCCCTCCCCCTATTTCTACGAGGGTGTTCCTCTACCCACTCCACTCCCACCTCTTGCCTTCGATGTCCCTACATTAGAGCATCTATTGAACCTTCATAGGACCAAGAACATCTCCTCCCATTGATGCCTGACAAGGCCATCCTCTATTACATATACAGCTAGAGCCCTCTGTACTTCTTGGGTGATGGTTTAGTCCCTGGGAGCTCTGGGGTGTCTGGTTGGTTGATATTGTTTTTCTTATGAGGTTGCAAACCCAATCAGATCCTTCAGTCCTTTAACTCCTCCATTGGGGACCCAGCACTCAGTCCAATAGCTAGCTGTGAGCATCTGCCTCTGTAATTGTAAGGCTCTGACAGGGCCTCTCAGGAGACAGCTGTATCAGGCTCCTTTCAGCAAGCATTTCTTGGCATCCACACTAGTGTAAGGATTTGGTGACTGTATATGGGATGAATCCCCAGTTGGTACAGTCTCTGGATGGCCTTTCTTTCCGTCTCTGATCTATACTTTACCTACATATTTGCTCCTGTGAGAATTTTGTTCTGCTTCTTAGAAGAGCTGAATCACTCACACATTGGTCTTCCTTCTTCTTGAGCTTCATGTGGTCCGTGAATTGTATCTTGGGTATTCAGAGATTTGGGGCTAATATCCACTTATCTGTGTCCATTCCACTGTTGAAGGGCATCTGGGTTCTTGGGTCTTTTTTAAATATTTAGTTTCCATGGACCTGTGATTCATATACAGGAAACATTGTTTTATCTTTTGACTAATTTTTTTTCAATTATTGTCCTCCCTGCTGAGAAAAATGATATCCCTCCAAACATAAAAATATCTCAAGGAGAAATTTTGGCTTTCTGCACTATTAGTGATAATGCTGCCACAACACTACAGTTTGAGAAGGTGCATAATTCAAAGTTGATAGAGATATGTCTTTGTTCAGTCCCTAACCATTTTATTTACAAATCTAGAAATCTGTGACATTCTATTAAAAGAATGAATCTAAACATTTTTTAAAAAAAATATTGAAATGATCATTTGAGCAAATCCTAATAGGTTCCAATGATGATGAATTAAGTTACATTTACTTTTTTATTGAAAAATTTCTTTATTTACATTTCAAATGTTTTCCTCTTTCCCTGTTCCCCCGAAACAGCCAATCCCATCCTCCTCACCCCTGCTTGCCCCACATCTGGATGAGCGCTGTCATGAACAAAACACTCTTAGTTTTGGTCATTATGTGTTACATAGTAAAACGTATCAAGTATAATCTCAAAACTGTACTCTCCAAGACTTTAAGCATGAAGGGATGCTGAATTTTGTCAAATGCTTTTTCAGCATCCAATGAAATGACCATGTGGTTTTGTTCTTTGAGTTTGTTTATGTAGTGGATTGTATTGATGGATTTCCATATATTGAACCAACCCTGCATTCCCGGGATAAAGCCTACTTGATCATGGTGGATGATCGTTTTGATGTGTTCTTGGATTCGGTTGGCAAGAATTTTATTGAGTATTTTTGCATCGATGTTCATAAGGGAAATTGGTCTGAAGTTCTCTTTCTTTGTTGGATCTTTGTGTGGCTTTGGTATCAGCGTAATTGTGGCTTCGTAGAAGGAATTGGGTAGTGTTCCTTCTGTTTCTATTTTGTGGAATAGTTTGAAGAGTATTGGTGTTAACTCTTCTTTGAAGGTCTGGTAGAATTCTGCACTGAAGCCATCTGGTTCTGTGCTTTTTTTGGTTGGAAGACTTTCTATGACTCCTTCTATTTCTTTAGGCATTATGGGACTGTTTAGATGGTCTAGTTGGTCCTGATTTAATTTTGGTATTTGGTATCAATGGAACAGGATTGAAGATCCAGAAATGAACCCACACACCTATGGCCACTTGATCCTCGACAAAGAGGCTGAAAACATCCAATGGAAAAAAGATAGCCTTTTCAACAAATGGTGCTGGTTCAACTGGAGGTCAGCATGCAGAAGAATGCGAATTGATCCATCCTTGTCTCCTTGTACTAAGCTCAAATCCAAATGGATCAAGGACCTCCACATAAAGCCAGACACTCTGAAGCTAATAGAAAAGAAACTGGGGAAGACCCTTGAGGACATCGGTACAGGGAGAAAGTTTCTGAACAGAACACCAATAGCGTATGCTCTAAGAGCAAGAATTGACAAATGGGACCTCATAAATTACAAAGTTTCTGTAAGGCAAAGGACACCATCAAGAGGACAAATCGGCAACCAACAAATTGGGAAAAGATCTTCACCAATCCTACATCAGATAGAGGGCTAATATCCAATATATATAAAGAACTCAAGAAGTTAGACTCCAGAAAACCAAACAACCCTATTAAAAAATGGGGTACAGAGTTAAACAAAGAATTCTCACCTGAAGCACTTCGGATGGCGGAGAAGCATCTTAAAAAATGCTCAACTTCATTAGTCATTAGGGAAATGCAAATCAAAACAACCCTAAGATTTCATCTTACACCAGTCAGAATGGCTAAGATTAAAAATTCAGGAGACAGCAGGTGTTGGAGAGGGTGTGGAGAAAGAGGAACACTCCTCCACTGCTGGTGGGGTTGCAAATTGGTACAACCACTCTGGAAATCAGTCTGGCGGTTCCTCCGAAAACTGGGCACCTCACTTCCAGAAGATCCTGCTATACCACTCCTGGGCATATACCCAGAAGACTCCCCACCATGTAATAAGGATACATGTTCTACTATGTTCATAGCAGCCCTATTTATAATTGCCAGATGCTGGAAAGAACCCAGGTATCCCTCAACAGAATAGTAGATGCAAAAAATGTGGTATATCTACACAATGGAGTACTATTCAGCCATTAGAAACAATGAATTCATGAAATTCTTAGGCAAATGGATGGAGCTAGAGAATATCATACTCAGTGAGGTAACCCAGACTCAAAAGGTGAATAATGGTATGCACTCACTAATAAGTGACATTAACCTAGAAAACTGGAATACCCAAAACATAATCCACACATCAAATGAGGTACAAGAAGAAAGGAGGAGTGGCCCCTGGTTCTGGAAAGACTCAGTGAAACAGTATTCAGCAAAACCAGAACGGGGAAGTGGGAAGGGGTGGATGGGAGGACAGGGGAAGAGAAGGGGGCTTACGGGACTTTCGGGGAGTGGGGGGGCTAGAAAAGGGGAAATCATTTGAAATGTAAATAAATTATATCGAATAAAAAAAAAGGAACAGAAAAAAAAATTAACACCAAAGGGGGGGAAAACATACATTTATTCTCCAATAAAATATTTCAATAACAAAATAATAAAAATATTAACATTCATTCTATCTAAAAAAAAAAACTGTAGATCACTAGATACGCAGTGAAGCAAATAACCATGGAAGATAGCTATCTAACATCAGACAACAAATATAGATTATATAGCATTCAAAGATTACATGTAAGATGTAAACCTATTATGTTGTAAATGCTTATTTAGAAAAAAACAAGCCTAAAATAACAGTAATAATAAAACCAGTTAGAATTTTCCAGAGAAAGAACCAATATAACCTCTCTTCCCTCTTCTCTCTCTTCCTCCCTCTCCCTCTCCTCCCTTTTTCTCTCTCTACCTCTCTCTCTCTAGCTCTTTTCCCTATCTAGTTTTATTTTTAAGGGCATATGATCACATGACAAAAAGCATGCACCACTGGAAATTGTAGGTCAGGCCAAAAACCTCAGGCGTAAGTTGATATTGACTGGCCAATCCACATGAAATCCTTAGACCATGATAACTGGCATTCCAGGCAGGATTTCCATGTTGCATGATGCTTGCATGGAGGAAGTAAACAAATGTGTTCACCATAGATATAACACCCATGAGAGAGTGAAGAAACAATTCCACTGAAGTCTGGATTAGTGAACCAGTAAGATTTTAAGGGTTTCTTACAGAAGCTTAGGTGAGAGCTACCCTCCATGGAGGTGCTGTGGGTGACTGAGACCTAGGGAAGCTAAGGGAGTCCTCTGCATGGCTTCGGGACAGTAAAGCCTGTCCATCTTCCCACAGCCATGTTACTGTTTACAGAGCCTTGGCGAGGACCCGGTAAATCTTTTAAGTTTCATAAACCTCTTGAGAGGTGTTTCTTGTATACTTCTAGAGTTTAAAGGAACCTCTTTCCAAGATAAACTGTTTCAATTCAGAGGACAAGGCTACACAGCAGTTGAGTCAGAAGTTCTTCACATAAACAGTTTTTGCTCTTAAGATGTTTACCAAATTGCAAGAGACTCAGTTACAAAACCAAAGGAGAATGATTTCCTTTATATACAGTCAAGTGGCTATAAATGTTAATCACATCTACAAACTCAGCATAATTAGGCTAGTGTTTGACCAAACAAGTGGGCACCACATACAGTTTAATAATCAGTTTAATATAAAATTTTCCATCATGGTTAATGTAATAAATTGTTTAAAATGAAAATATAGTTGTTGAAGGCTATTATATATCAATAAAAATAAACTTTAAAAGAAATGATTTATAAGTACAGTCTAGTTCAACAAAATCCCTGTGCCACACCCACTCACATGAAATATACTTATTGAGAAGAACAATCTGAGAAAAGCCTTGCTTTCTTGTGGTGCTTTCTTGCTAATTTCCTCTTCAGATTTTCCTTTCTATGTCATTTGTACCATGGCATCTATTTAAATTCTTCAATGAAACTTTGTTTATTCTGTTCTTTTCTGCCTAGCCTATGATAATTTGTTGGTTGATCTTTGTGATAATTTTTCAACTAGCATAGCTGTTGAACTTTTGCTAATAAGGCATTATGTGCACTACAAATTGTTACATTGTTGCAATCCTTAGCCCATTAGCATATAACCATTAGAAGAGGTACATTTCTCCTCTGACTCCCAGGCCATCTCTTCTATCCTATGTCCATTTCCTTGTGGCTCAACAACCTGCAGGCATCCCTGCCTTCAGGAACTCTGAGTGGCCAACCTGGTCTGAGAAACAGGTCGGCGATCGTCACTATACTTGCCTGCCTCCATTCAGACCTCTTCAGGATTACTCATAGTTTTTCTGCAGTCTGTCTGTAGGAACTGCTCTGTTCCTCACCTCCACTCTCCGGGGAACCCAACTTCTCAGTATGGACACAGGGACCCTCTAGATCTTTCACAATGTCTTTTTATCATTCTGCCATCACCATTCACTGGGTTACTTGCAGACCTGTGGAAATGCTTCCTTTTTTTCTTTTTTTTTATTCGATATAATCTTTATTTACATTTCAAATGATTTCCCCTTTTGTGGAAATGCTTTCTAATGGAACACCACATTCAACACATATAGCTATATAGCTGCACTCTAGAGTGGAAAAGAGCAAACAAAGAATGAACGTCCGCATACCCAGAACATTTATCTACACCGAGAAATACACCAAACACGATAATTCTAGAAGCCTATATCCCAATACAAAAACACCAATGTGAACAACAAAGATGTATGTAGCCTTCTCCAGAAGCTAGCCACTCTATTGCAACAGGCCCCAAGAAAAGCAACTTAGGAGAAGTACAAGACCAGGACTTCAAAATAGCAATTATGAATGTGTTTAAGAGTCTTAAAGAGTATATAAAAAATGTCTTAATGAAGTCTGTGAAGACACAAGTAGTGAAAACATTTCAAAACATAAAATAGAATTTAACAAAGATATAGGATCACTAAAGGAGACCTAACATGAAAGAAAGCTGGAAATAAAGACATAGGATGTTAAATCAAAATTGCAGAGGTCACCTTTTTCAAAAAAATTACTAGACATCGAAGAGTGAATTTCAAGTATTGAAATCAAGATAGAATAAAAGGATAGCTCAGTCAAAGAATATGTTTTAAAAAGGCCAGGCATACAATATCCAGGAAATCTGGGATACTTTGAAAGAATCCAATCTAAAAATAATAAGAATAATAAGATGGATAAGAAGAAATTCAGTTCAAAGGCTCAGATGACATTTTCAACAAAACCAGAGAAGAAAATTATCTTAATCTAAAGACAGTGATGGCTATAAAGGTAAAAGGAGCACACAGAACACCAAATAGATTGGACCAGAAAAGAAAATCCCATCGGCACATAAAATATGATTTGAAGACAAAACAATAAAAATATGATATTTACCTATGTTAAATAGTTTGAGCAGAAAGGACAACTATGTGACTCATTGAAAACACACAGCATAGTTACTAAGACTCGGTAGAGCTAAGGCCCAGAATGGGGAATAGCCAAAAATCTTTCCTTAGATTTTCCTTCTGTCTCATGGCACAGCTACGGCTCCATGCGCAGCACATTCACGCTGATGAGTATTATACTGAGTTAAGGGGGAGCACGTGCGTGAAGCCTGCCATCTTGTCTCTTCCCACCACCACACGTCACATCACAGAGCACGCTTTCTGGCCTTAGACAAATGGCAACATAATTCTTCAGAGTGGCCACATAAGCCATTGCCAAGCACATTCGCTATAGGAAAAGCTTACACTGTGAGGGAGAACATCAATCTTGAGCAATTATAAATAAAACCGAGTGGCTCTTAGGACTTTGTCATGTCCTGTTTAGAAGAACATTTCTCATGCGCTGACTCAAACTCCCACTTGCACTTCAGTGGGAGAAATTTCCAAATTGGCAATTGAGTTCTATATTTAGTATATTGATTTAAAAACTTGAATTGTTTAGATACGCTTATGTGGATTATTTTATTTTTGCTTTCAGAAACATTTTTTTTAATTTAAGAAATCTAGTTGTATGTAAAAATGTTTAAGAGTGAAAAAATCCCACAGAGTCTTAATATAATTTAAAGAAATATCCCCCAATGCCCCAAAATATTTAGAAATTGTCATATACATAGAAAATTAATTTTAAAGTTATATTTTTCAAGAAAACAATTAAAAACACTTTTCCTTACTGCTCCCAATGTATATTTTCAGTGCAAAATATAAAGTTCAACTTTTACAATAAGTGCGTCTCCCAACCCCAAATTTTGAGATGCTAAACACTTCCTCCCCTTTTCAAAACTAACTCAAGGCAAGAGACAATGATCAAGACCATTCCTATAATCACATATGGGATCTATATCAGAAGGCAAGATACACACACACACTATGTCATATGTGTCCTAGAACAACTATGTCATAACTTAAAATACAAGCACTGTCTCTTCAGCCACCCCTATATTTTATATCAATTTTAAAACTTTTTTTTGTAATTTCATATATGGGTGCTATATATTAGCATGATTATGACATAAATGATGGCCATCTTATATCTTCTTGTGAAACTAGTTCTCTTCCTCCTCCTCCTCTTCCTCCTCCTCTTCTTCTTCTCCTCCTCCTCCCCTTCCTCCTCCTCCTCCCCTTCCTTCCCTTCCTCCCTACCTTCTCCTCCCCTTCCTCCCCCTTCTCCTTCTCCTCCCCCTCCTCCCCTCCTCCTTCTCCTCCCACTCCTTCCCTCCTCCTTCTCCTCCCACTCCTCCCCTCCTCCTTTTGCTCCTCCTCCTTCCCCTCTTCCCCCCTCCTCCCCCTCTTCCCTTTCCCCTCCTCCTTCTCCCCTCCCCCTCTACTCCCCTTCTCCCCCCCTCCTCCCCATTCTACCCCTCCTCCCCCTCCTCCCCCTCTTCCCCCTCCTCCTTTTCCCTCTCCTCCTCCCCCTTCTGCTCTCCCTCCTTCCCCTTCTCCTCCTCTCCTCCTCCTCCTCCTCCTCCTTTCCTGAGTTTCAGTGATACCAAAGTAAACTATATGATGCTTTGAAGTGTCAGATACTTAACCTGGAGATTCCTTAGAGAATAGAAATTTATTTGAGGACTTCTAACTACTTCAAGGATAATTAATCAGGAGGTAAAAGTTTTCCCACCTCCATATTTCCATTTTTACTTTCTTCTCAAAATTAACTTTTGTTATCATTCCTATTTACCACAGGATATCATAAATTTAATTTTAAAAAGCAAGCATCGAGAATCAACATTGTCAGGACAATGATCATCAACCTTGTCAATATGCTATGTTACAATATATCACTCTGAAGAAGGAAGATATGTTTTGGTTTTGACAATAAGAATTTTTTTATTTTCCAGAAGAAACGCAGTTCAGCCTATTGGATATCTTCAGTTTATTAGCACATTAAAGACAACAAACAAACAAATAACCACCACCAACATAAAACTTTATGACTTTTCTTGAAAGGAAAATCAATAGTTTTCTCTTGAAGGACTTTGTTCTGAGAATATGATGTTGGGATCATCTCCCTCAGTCATCCTCCAACTCTGAGTTCTAGCTAGAGTGTAGCCTTACCTGGGAGCCTTTTGCATACTTCTTCTAGTGCGACATTGTCACATGTGGAAATTAAACACACAGTGCATAATTTATTATCACAGAAATAGAGCACTGCATATTATAAATAAAATGACTTACCTTATTGATAAAATGCAAAAACTTTAATATCCATGAAAATAACTAGTGTTGTCTATTTTACGTTTACTGTTGTGTGAAATGTTTCTAAAGTGTGCCCGCCATGTTAACAAGTATGTGAAATAACATTTACAGAAGATTTGTAAGAACAGATATTTTAATTGTTGTGGTAGTCCCAAATACTTTAATCTTGTATTAAGGAATACAAGATTAAATCTTTAAAGATTAATCTAAAGATTTAATCTAAAGATTAAATTAGGCAGCACGTTTACTGTCTTTGCCTAGAATATATGTGTCTGTATCAAGAATAAATATTCTGCTGGGCAGTGGTGGCGCATGTCTTTAATCCCAGCACTTGGGAGGCAGAGGCAGGTGGATTTCTGAGTTTGAGGCCAGCCTGGTCTACAGAGTGAGTTCCAGGACAGCCTGTGCTACATAGAGAAACCTGTCTCAGAAAAAAATAGATATATACATTTATGCATTTTTATACTTCTACCTAATTAGGTGTTATCAACTGTCAAAGCAATATCCTTTATACTGAATATATAGAAGCATACATGAGATTCAGTTTTTATGCGTTGTTCCTTTATTGTGGTTTTCTATTTTTTATTTTTTAACTGCTTCTTCGTTTTTGAATAGTTCCTAAGTCCTGTCTTGGTACTCACAAAGACTTTAGTTATATCAATTAGCCAATCTTTCATTTATTTTCTTAAGTCTATTTTATATGTATGAGTACTTTGCATGTAAATATGTGTACCACATGTGTACTTGATGCCAGAAAAAGTCACTGAATCCCTTGGGAGTGGAGTTACTGATGGTTGTGAACCACCATGTGAATCTGAAACTAGGGTCTCTGGGAAAATGCATCCTTTTAACCACTGAGCCATCTATCCAGCCTCCTTGGCAAGGCCAGTGAGATGCCCTGTCAGTCTTTGGTGGTTTCTTCTGAGTAATTAATACAAACTAGTAATAGTCTGTAGTGTAACTTGGATTTCATTGACTGCCAGTGACATTCACTGAATCAAGTTTTTATAGAATTGTGTTTCTTTACATTTATTTTACTACTATATTGGTGTTCCTTTTATATTTAGGTACTTAGAAAATTTATGATCATATTGTAAAATTCTTCTGTATTTTCTTTAGATTTCATACAGGATGGCATATCATACTTAGACTATTTAATTCATCAAATATATCACCTCCTAGATTTAATATGAAATCCAAAGATTTAAAACATTCTTTTATACATTCTTTAAATATTTTTATTATGCCTTTATTCTTTTAATTTGCTTACTTTACAAATAGTTAAGTTTGCTACTGCTTTTGATTACAGAAAGAATCTATTTGCTTCAAATTAAGTTTTTACTTTTATCATATTATGTTTTCCATGTATACTGGATTTGTTTCTGAACACTGATTTTGTTTCAATGACAGATTTACTAATTTCTGTTTACAACACAATTACAATGACTTTACAATAGATTTCAGTTATGTCAGGTCATCTTTAATTAGCTTATTCTCAATCTTTTAAACAAATTACTCATTCAGGTTTTTGCATTAATTTAAAAGTATTGTTTGTAGTGCAACAGTAACTGTAAAAGTATTGGGTTTCTAATTAGAATTTCATTACTTTATATTCTATTTTAGAAGATATCATAAAACTATTGGATATTCAGTTTTAGCATTTGCCATCAAATGTCTTATATAATATCATTATATTATTTTCAGAAGAAATAAAAGTAGTCAATAGTCAAACAATATTACGTTTAGTTGTGTAATAGCAATGCTTCTTTTTATCCTGTTAATGCTTAAATTATAAATCAGAAATTATTTAATTAATTGGAAAATTGACTTTCAAAAGTGGACAAGGTGTACTGAGGAGGCACATGGGCAAATCATTGTCCACTTTGGGGGCTTTCATTGTAGAAAACTTTCAAATCATGTTTTAGTTTTGCAATTATCATGGTTTTTTTTTTTTTTGGAGTCCATTTCAAGGAATACACATGGTATAGCCTTCTCTGTCTTTTGTAATCCAATTTATAATCTGTATTCAAACTAGATTAAATTATTCTTAAAAAGAAACAAGCCAACTTGATAATTACATAATGGCAAATTATATTGTGAAATTAAAGCTGTAAATATTAGGTTTAGTTGATGACAGACCTCACTCAGGATGAATTATTTCAAGGTTCCCTTAAATAAATTGCATAGGTATTTAAGAAATAAAATAACATCCTTTAAGAGTAGTTACATAGTCACTTCTGATTTCAATACAGAATACTCACAGATGAACAGAAGTGTTTCTGTGTCAAGTGAAGTTTGGAATTTAATTTTAAAGTGATGATTATTTGGAATAACAATTTAAAATATTTGCACAAACTAGAAGTCCTGATTTGCTGTTTGTATTCTCAAGAATTTGAGCAAAAGTCTGTGAAATATTTCACATCTTAGTTGTTATACCTCTGTGCTTGAAAGCTGTGATAAATCATGTACTTGTATTTCTACTTGTTTGTTTTATAAAGTACTCCTTTTACTCCTTTCTTAAATATGTCATTTAACCACAAAGGATGTCTCTGGTGAATCCTATGAGTCATGACACTTTTGCTCTCAACCTGAAAAATGCCAAACTCCATATATCTTTCCCAAGCCGCTATAAGAACATTGACTGCTTTGGGAAGAAGTGTTGTAATTTATATAGTTCTCAGTGCATGGTTCTGAATCTTGTTGTTCTGTTGGCTTTATTAATTTTCTCTCAACTACTCAGGGCTTGCAAATTCTCTCCCAGTGCCTTGGATTTATGAACTCTGTTATTTTATCAGGTTAAAAGTTTTTTTCCCTAATTTTCAGGATGATTTCATCTTTAACTAATTCCCTTTAAGATTTCTCTAGGTTTTTTACTTGAGTATATGTTACAGCTTATTATAAAAGTGCTGCTAATAAAAATCTCACTTTATCTTTCCAGGGTCCAAGTTGGCTCTCAAACCTTGACGGTCTCTGAGTATATCAAGTTAGGAAGTGTTGCAACTGCTTTCTTCAGATATGGCTTGGGAAACATTGGGAGGCAGTATTTGGGCATCATGTGACGAATGTTCAGGGAGGCGGCATGGTGATGCACAGAGAGGGAGGCGATGAACTACCTATGGAAAGGAATCAAATTCCTTTAAGTGTTACAGGATACAGAGACTGGACGGAGAAATGCTAACCACAGTTTTGCAGTTTGGAGTGGAGATGTAGGAGGCACACTATGTAGATGATGAATTCCTCTGTTCTTTTTTTTTTTTTTTTGTTTTGTTTTTTTGAGATGAATAGAGATGTCTTTTATTCCATTCTAAAGGCAACAATGCATAATAGTAAAAGTTTTAGCATGATTCTGTCCAGTATCTTTTCTCCCTCCCTCCCTCCCTCCCTCCCTTCCTCCCTCCCTCCCTCCCTCCCTCCCTTCTTTCTCCCATATTTCGGTGTATATGCATGTGTCTGTGTATATATGCCGGTGTCTGTGTATATATGCCGGTGTCTGCAGAGTCCAGATGAAGGTGTCAGATTTCCTGTGGTTGGAGCTGCAGGTGGTTCAGAGCCACCATGGGTGTTGGGAACCAAACTCAGGTCCACTGGAAGAGCAGCAGCAAGCATCTTAACCACTGAGCCATTGGTCTAACGCCAGGAATCTTTTCTTTTCTTTTAATTAATTAATTAATTAATTAATTAATTAATTAGAACTTTGGAGGGCTGAAATACACCTTAAGAAATGTTCAACATCATTAATCATTAGGGAAATGCAAATCAAAACAACCCCGAGATTTCACCTCACACCAGTCAGAATGGCTAAGGTCAAAAACTCAGGAGACAGCAGGTGCTGGTGAGGATGTGAAGAAAGAGGAACACTCCTCCACTGCTGGTGGGATTGTAAGATGGTGCAACCACTTTGGAAATCAGTCTGGAGGTTCCTCAGAAAACTGGGCATGGCACTTCCAGAGGACCCTGCTATACCACTCCTGGCCATAGACCCAGAGGATTCCCCAGCATGTAATAAGGACACATGCTCCACTATGTTCATAGCAGCCCTATTTGTAGTAGCCAGAAGCTGGAAAGAACCCAGGTGTCCTTCAATGGAGGAATGGATACAAAAAATATGGTATATTTACACAATGGAGTACTATTCAGCCATTAGAAACAATGAATTCATGAAATTCGTAGACAAATGGATGGAACTGGAGAACATCATACTAAGTGAGGTAACACAAACTCAAAAGATGAATCATGGTATGCACTCACTAATAAGTGGATATTAGCCTGGAAAACTGGAATACCCAAGACATAATCCACATATTAAATGATGTCCAAAAAGAACAGAGGAGTGGCCCCTGGTTCGGGAAAGACTCAATGCAACAGTATAGGGGAATACCAGAACAGGGAAGTGGGAAGGGGTAGATGGAGGAACAGGGGGAGGGAAGAGGGCTTATGGGCTTGTGGGGAGTGGGGACCCAGAAAAGGGGAAATCATTTGATATGTAAGTAAAGAATACATTGAATTCCTCTGTTCTTTAGGAAGTGCCCTTGCATGCATTCTGCTAAATAGCATGCATTCATTTGCATCTTATCCTTCCTTTTCCTGGGCCTGGGCCTCCTTCCTTGGTTGAAGTACTAAAAGATAAAGAGCCATACTCAGTTTTTCTGTTCCTTGGACCAAAAAGTAGCTTTTTTTCCCCCTTCAGTTCCAGTTTTTGCCCATTCTCCAAATGCTGGTTCATGTCTAATTTTCTTGTTCCCTGTGATAACTTTAATTTGCCACATCATTCTCTGGGTTGTTATAATTCATTTATTTAAATATATCTTTTTTGAGTGTGTGTGTATGTGTGTGTGTGTGTTTGAGTGTATGTTTGTGTAAGTGTGTATGTGTGTATGTTTGAGAGAGTGTGTATGCTTGTGTGAGTGTGTGTGTGCATGTGTGTGTGTATATGTTTGTGTGTGTCTGCTCCATTACTCAGTGTGCTTCTCAGAAAGGAAAACATGCATTATTCATTGTTCCTGTAACTGTGTTTGTCACCTAGAAACAAAACAATGGCAAATATATACATGAATGATGGAATGAAAGAGAATTGTATTAGTTCGATATGTAGTTGTGGAGCTTAGAAAGGCTTCTCTCTGACCCATCAGCAAATCCTTTTAGTACTGTACTAAAAATGTATCTATAGCTGGGCATAGTGGCACATGCCTGTAATCCCAGCACTTGGGAGGCAGAGGCAGGTGGATTTCTGAGTTCGAGGCCAGCCTGGTCTATAGAGTGAGTTCCATGACAGCTAGGACTACACAGAGAAACCCTGTCTCGAAAAATCAGAAAAAAAAGGTATCTAGAATTGAACTGTTTATCAGCACCTATCCCCTAATTGGTTATAATCTTTTGTCAACTGGTTCATTTTTAGCTTCCCAACTTTTTAATTTGCCTACATTATTCAGCCCAAAGTGGAAGCACATCTCCTTCCCCCATACCATTATGCACATGGTGAATACATATAGATGCTTATTGTAGGGGTGACTACAATGGAGGGTATTGGAAACTTACTTCATTTAACTATTTCTGGGTTGTATCCACAATACTTGGTTGTTCAAAGAATGTGTGTCCTGTGAGTTCCAGAGAAGGATGTTACTGTCCAGCATGTAGCTACTTCTGATCCATCTATCTGAAAACAAATGGTGAAGTTTTTGCAATAGTTTCTCTTATGTGCCTGCGTTTATGTGCAGAAGCATTATATAAGGTTTTGCAAACTGCTTTTGGTGTTTGATAACAGAGGCTGAAGCCCAGCTTGTACTCTTATCTGCTTTATGATCAGAGGTGCAATGTATTATTATTAAGTTCTCACAAAGGCATTGAAAATTACTACTTCCTAGAAATAAGTGACATGCACAAAGAAATACTAGTGGTCAATCATAATTGAGTAAACCACTGGAGGAGACAGGTTTTCTTTCCTTCTGTCTAAGTATGTCCAGACTCCCTGGATAAGCTTTTACAGAACAGTGGTTGTGGCACCTGCTTCGGTCACTGCCAAAGATAGGATCTGTTGGTCATGACGTCATAAGGGACAAGAACAGTGAAGATCACAAAACACCTGCGCAGGCTAGATACACTTTTTCTGTGCTTTCCCCAAAAGCAATAAACTGGGCTAAGACTTAAGATGAAGACTATTGTCACAGACTTGAGAAACTCTATTAGAATTACAAAGCAGCTCCCTGAATGGGCAGGAAGACAGGGACCTTGAACAATTAAATCTGAATATTAAATAAAATGACCTCACTTTGTGTATCAAGTTGTTAAGTGAGGCAGATTAAGAACAGACGCAGTCAAGGCAATACAAATGGAAGGAAGGAAGGTTGTTAACAAAACAGAGCAGAGATGGGTAAATTAGACAACAAGCGTAACAATGAATAGTAACTGTAATTGAACTGATATGTAAATACCGCTTCCTTGGGAGAAAACAAAACTAGTTTTACTGAATATAAATCCACAAAATTAGACATCAGAAATGGAAGATATTATTACAGAAAGCAATACAAGTTAGCTTTACACATCTGCACCATGATACTAGATCCTATATGTGAATTAGATCTCTCTAATTACTCTTATTGCTTGATCATGTCTTTTATGGAAATGTTCTTGGTGTTTTACATATACCAAAATCAATATAAATAAATGATAAATCGAATACTATAATTATTCTCCATTCACAAGGCAGGGAAATATAAAGCAAGGGACATGAGGCTACTCAGTTACTTAGGGTTGAAAAGCCTTGAACTTATGTACTCAAATGGTGATGTCAGGTTCTAGCTGTTAATCCATGTTCTATCCTACTAGATAGTGTGGCTAAGGCCAAAGAAAGTTAGCAAATAAAATTCAGAAGTACACAGAAGGAAAAATATAGTACTTCTAAATGTGTCTCAGTAAGAAATGCTGAGTTTGTAATATTTCAGCCACTGTAAAAATTATTATGTAAGGGAGCCAATCAGAAAAAGCCTTACTTTGATGAATATTAAAAGCAAATTTAATAAAATTCAACCTTTATTCCAGTTGATATTTACTTAGCACTAGTTTAATGGCACCCAAGATACAGATATCTATATTTTAAATATATATTTATATATTCAAATTATACACACATACATCCACACATATATACAATATAAAATATTGATATAATCTATTCATATAAACACTTTTAATGTCATTTATTTAATGTATTTTTTCTGGAAATGCTGGTTATTGCCACTAGAAAAGTCATTTAAAAAGATACAAATTTTGGAAGTAAGGATTTGGTTATATTGTTTCCTTACAACAGGATAACTAGGAAAATAGAAAGTATATAAAAAATATGCAAGAGATGTCAAGGGCCTAGAGAGACGGCTCAGTAGTATGTACTGCTCTTGTGGAGAACCTCTGACCTCTGTGGGTATCTGCAGACACATACATATATCCATCCACATGCATAATTAAAGATGAAATGTATCTTAGAAACATAAATAAAACATTGTATAGGAGAGATCAGGGTAGGGCTGCACTTTTCATAGCTACCTCTAGATTTGATCAGCTCTACCCATACAACCAACTGGAATATGCAAGAAATTTATATTTTAATTAAAAATTAAATTCTCTATCACAAAATAAAAGTAAAAACAAAATGAATTACCTTTTTTTCTAATGCATCACTAGATTTCCACAGAAACATTTGTAATTCCCCAGCCAAAAAATATTATTTCAGCTGTTAATTTCTCTCAGAATGGAATAAAGCGCTAACAATACTATAGAGAGGTAATTATCTTACTTAAATCATGAAGAGATAACAAGGTCATTGTCTTAAATATTTTCATATTTTCTTCTGTTTGATCACATATAACATCTAGATTTTTCTTTGTTTAAATTCACTTTTCCCCAATGATAGAAATGTGTACAAAGCTAATTAATGAGTCAGCAGGTCAGTCAACTAGGATCACTGTTGATTTCGCAATTTATTCCATGCTGACTCTGAGATCCAAGCCTTTTCTTTGGTCTGGAAGGTACTTGGGCTTAAATCCCACTCTCATGGTTGGAAATGCAAATGTTAAAATTTAACAGACTAAATTTCTTATCAATGTATCTAAAAACTTCATGGACTAAATTGTTATGCTTCTGAGTGTGAGAGAAAACTCTGCCCCGATTGCTTTTCCAGAGGATCCAGTTCAATACCCAGAACCTACATAGAGACTTACAATCATCTCTAACTACAGTCCCAGGGAATCTGATATCCTCGTCTGGCATCTGCAGGTACCAGGCATGCATGTGTCCACAGACTTACATCTAGGACAATAGGGAAATAATATCTAGGGAAAAGTCTTGTTAGTGATAAAGAATAGGATTGTAGAGAGAATGTTTTATTTTATAAGCATCACCTGTCATAAAAATGTTTATGGCCAATGAACTGAGGCGAAAATAGGAGGTGGAACACCTATCTAGTAGGGTTAGAGAGAATTCTGGGAAATAGTCAGAGGTGCCACAGTTGCCTCTGAACATTAAAGATACAGATTTAATAAGACAAGGAAGGGAAACCAGCCATATAGTTGAACTCAGGTAGAATAAATGAGATAATTAAATTATGAGTTAATCAGAGAACATTTACTAATAAATAAGAAGTCTCTGAGTCATTATTTTGTGTGCCCAGGCATGGAAAGAAAAGTTAAGGGTAACAAGAATAGTTTCCTTCTGCTTTGCATATTGTTCAGAATATTTTATTGACGTATTTGTCAAGTAAATTCACAATTATTCTTAAAATTTAGAAACTTAAAATATGTATAGCTTTGCTGTAAGACTGTGTATGACGCTTATAATCTGCTTCACGGACAAGAAACTTAAGAATATATTAGAAATAAATAATATTAAATGATCCATTGCATTCTAGCCCAAAATACATCAAATGCCTCAAATGTAGAAGAGGCCTAATTTTGAGACCTTGTAAGTTATTTCAACAACTACATGCTAGTTAGCTTGATACTAAGAAAAGAAAAGTTTAAATTTCTATTTTTGTATAATATTTGATAGTATTGTTTCTATTTAAAGAAAAAAACAAACAAATGAACACAAACCATAAAAACTCCAGGTATTCATTGAAACATCTATGGATTTCTTATACAGGCATTTTCTCTAATGTGTTTGTCTGTATTTTGATTGCTAAGATAAAAACCACTTAATATCTCAGGCTTGCAAAGAAAAATCTATTGGTATTACTAGTGAGCGATACTAGAAATACAGAATAATGTTTCATTTTTGTTCAAAAGAATGAAATCACTTATAGAGTACTTTAAAGAAAAGCTTTCTACAGCTATGTTATAAAATTGCTCATTCCTGTTCTGACTGTGTTACTTTAGTACTGTGTTACTTCAGTATCCGAGAGAAAGAAATGACAATTTCATTTTGAACTAGAGCATACAACTACAAGAAGTTTAGTAACAGTATCCACTCCCAGTTTCCATCCAGGTTTCTAAATGCCAGTGTGGCATACTCACCCTAACCAGGAAAGTAACAATGGTCCACGATGGTTGAAAATTGTCTTAATAGAGTGTTGGTTAAGAATCCCATAGCTTCTTTTCTTAATTACTATGCCTTAAGGTCTTTCAATACAACATAGTTCATTAGTTTCCCCCATTCTATGGTATTAATTTTGACGTGTACTGGATAATTAGTGTGTTTTGTTAATTTATTGTATTAAAGCCAGGCTCTCACTGTATAGCTGAGGCTGATCCTACACTCCTGAATTTTCTTCTTTATTCCCTAAGCGCTGTAATTAGGGCACGGGCCATTGTGCTCGATTGGATAACTATGCTGAAAGCTCTCCAAAATTTAAAAAAAAAGTCCTCTTGGTCAAATTCAGGAGCCTGTATTCTCGACAATATTGACATAGATTGTCAAGTCGGGAGACAGATGATGCTGCCTTAACAGTCTGGTGATGTTAATGCTCCTCACTTGATTTGCATGGTGTCTACAACATTTTTATGTAGCAATGTTACATTTTTCTCCATGTCTGTAATTCTCATATTTTGGATAGGTAATTTGAGTCTTATGCAAATAAGGTTCTTATCGTAGTTTTCCAGTAGTTTAGCAGCTGTTGACGATCTTACCCACAACTGTTACTATGGTGTCTGCCAGATGGTAGGCTATTTCTATCATTATTTTTACATTTGTTAACTGGAATCCTTCTAAAAACAAAGCTTTCCTGTCTGTGCCATTTGTTTGCTGTCTTTGTTATTTATATTAGCCTAGACTCATGAATATTTACTTTATTCTGTAATTCATAATCCTTTGCTTCCCATGATTACTTTTTATTCGCCCATATTTGGTTACTAAGAGTATCTTCAAATTGTTTTTTTGTTTGTTTGTTTGTTTCTGATCTTGTTTCCATAACATTTTCTTTTTTTTTCTTTTTTTTTAAATATTTTTATTTTCTATATTCTTTGTTTACATTCCAAATGATTTCCCCTTTCCTGGATCCCCCCTCCCCATATGTCCCATAAACCTTCTCTCCATCCCTTCTCCAATCACCTCCCTCCTTTTTCTCTGTCCTTATATTTCCTTCCCATGATAGATCAATCCTTTCCAGGATCAGGACCCTCTCCATACTTCTTCATGGGAGTCATTTGTTATGCAATTTGTGCCTTGGGTATTCAGGGCTTCTGGGCTAATTAATATCCACTTATCAGAGATTGCACTTTTTAGCATTTCTTATTTTTGGTGACCACAAGGCATTCTAGATGCATTCACCCCTAGGGACCTCCCATTTATTTATTTATTTATTTATTTTTTGGCCTAAGATAGAGTCTCAGACTCTTATTTTGTATACTTTAATCTCTGTTTTCTCCATTAATTGACTTATCTGTTAACTCACTTTACATCCGCATCACTTTACTCCCATCCTTCCTCTCTCCCCTCCACAGCCCTTACCCCTTAAACGCTTTCTCCTTTGAGAAGTTGGGGGAGCATACCTCTGAATTCCAACCCATCCTGGTATATCAAGTCACTGCAGGACTAGGCACATCCTCTCCCCCTAAGGCCAGACAAGATAGCTTACTTAGGGGAAGAGGAGCCACAGGCAGGCAGTAGAGTCAGGGACAGTCCCAGCCCCAGTGGTCAAGGGACTTTCGCCCAGTTGTTGGGAGACCCACATGAAGACCAAGCTGCACATCTGCTACATATGCCTAGGTCCAGCCCATGTTTGGCTGGTGGCTCCGTCTCTGGGAGCCCCCATTGGTCTAGGTTAGGTGACGCTATTGCTCTTCTTGTAGAGTCCCTATCCCTTGCAGGTCATTCAGTCCTTCCCCTAACTCTTCCATAAGAGTCCCTGAGCTGTCTAATATTTGTCTGACCATCTCTATATCTGTTTCAGTCAGCTACTGGGTGGGGCGTCTCAGAGGACAGCCATGTTAGGCTCCTGTCTGCAACCAAAGCAGAGCATCATTTATAGTGTTAGGCCTTAATTATAGGATATCTACGCTATAATCCATAGATGCAAAGAAGCTAGATCACAGGGAGGACCCAAGGGTAGAATCTTAAATCTCACTCAGAAAAGGAAATAAAATAGTCGTTGGAGGTGGATGGAGGGAGGGAACTAGGTGGGAGAGGGGATGGGAAGAGAACAGGGCAGGGATAACCAGGTGTAGAGAGATCAGGGGCCAGAAGGCCAAGAGGGCTGGGAGAGTACGGTAGGTGGTGGTGGGAGGTTGGCATCAGAAATCTGTCATGGTCTATGAGGGTGACTTTAGCTGAGACTCCTAGAAATAGGGGTTATGGAGCCTGAGTGGCCACCTCCTGTAGCCAGGTAGGACTTCCAGGAGAGGGGACACAGTACACCAACCCATGCACAAAAGCATCAACCCTAATTTGTCCTGCCTACAAGGAACCCAAGGACAAAGATAGGGCAGAGATTGAGGGAACAGCCAGACAATGATGGGCCCGGCTTGAGCCCATCCCATGGCAAATACCAATCCCTAACACTTAATGACATTTTAACTTCCTGGATATTTGTCTTTACTGTTGCTGTAAGAGGCATCCTTGAGTTTATGACTGCGATGATAACAATTACCCCCTTTAAAACTGGATAATTCTCTCTGTATCTTTCTTTCTCTTATTCTCTCCTACCTTCTCTCTGTTCCCTTCCTTTCTTCCTTTGTTTTCTTGTGTGGGTACTAGAAAATAATGGTAGAAAACTTAAATCATATATATATATATATATATATATATATATATATAAATTTTAAGTTTAGGATGAAGCATATACAGTATATAAGGTTCAAACATTCATTTGAAATATAGCATTTCCTCTCAATTTCTAGTTTCATGTCATGTAGTAATTGACAATGTCTACTACAAGCAATAGGCCTTAATAATATGTGATATTATATCCATGCCACTATGGTACAATATTTGGGCATACTTAAGTTGAATATGATTATAGAATCTGTTTTTTTTTTAAATACTGCCAAATGCAGCAAAATCTCAAGGGTAAAGGTCGATTTAGTAATTCTTTCTTAATATTTAGTTACTATTTTCAAAATAAATAACAATTTTTAAAATGTAGAATGTTGGCCGATTTTAAAATCATATCAAATTAAATTGGGTTTGAGCCAATGGGTCATTGGAGATTTTGCCTCCCAAACTTACAACTACAGCATACTTTCAGGGGCCATAAGTCCCATTTCATTAAAACAAAATCCAATGGAGCAATTTCAAAGGTAAGAAATAGCTACATAATTTTAGAGGCTAATATATTTAGGTTAGAAAAGTTTGTAATCTACTATAAAAAGGGACATATTCACTGTTGCAACCTTATCATTCAAATTGTTTAATATGAATTCTAAAGATAGTTTCTCAGCATATTTTAGCATTTGGGAGAGGAATATATGTTCTAATAACATCTGCACTCAATGGCTGATAGAACCATCTCAATGTTTAATCAGAAGTCACTGGTCTTAGTAAATTGCACAGGGCACTACTACGTTGCTGCCCACAATTCGTACACCTTTGAGTCATGAGAGATGCAAGGATATGGATGATAGAAATGACTAGCAAAACCATGAGAGGAAGCTTCCTGTTTACCACCAGTTACTTGTGCAATACATGAGCTTGAAAGAATTTAAAGAAAGGTACCTTTATTTCCCGCAATTATAAAAATGATTTGCTTATTTTAGGCAATTAGAACAACTTATAGTAGTATAAATTATGAGGACCTCAAACTCATCTGCCACAATTCCAAGACAAACACCAGCCTTGTGGGGACAAGAAGGAAACGAGGGTACAACAGCAGCAGGTCCCCATATGAGAGGACTCGGTCCGCAGGTAGTGCTATGTCTAATTTTCTGAGGAATCGCCAAACTGATTTCCAGAGTGGTTTTACCAGCTTGCAATCCTACCAACAATGGAGAAGTGTTCCTGGGCATATGCCCAGAAGATGTTCCAACATGTAATAAGGACACATGCTCCACTATGTTCATAGCTGCCTTATTTATAATAGCCAGAAGCTGGAAAGAACCCAGATGTTCCTCAGCAGAGGAATGGATACAAAAACTGTGGTATATATACACACAATGGAGTACTATTCAGCTATTAAAAATAATGAATTCATGAGATTCTTAGGCAAATGGATGGAACTAGAAAGTGTCATCCTGAGTGAGGTAACCCAATCACAAAGGAATGCACATGGTATGCACTCACCAATAAGCAAATGTTAGCTCAAAAGCTCAAACAAGTTACAATTCACCCAGCACAGGAAGCTCAAGAAGAAGGAGGATTTAAGTGAGGGTGCTTTGGTTCCTCTAAGAAAGGGAACAAAATACTCACAGGAGCAATAATGGAGACAATATGTGGAGGAGAGACTGAAGTAAAGGCCACCCAGAGACTGCCCTACCTGGGGATTCATCCTATAAACATCAACAAACCACACTACTATGGATGACAAGAAGTATATACCAAAAGGAGCATGCCATGGTTGTCTCCAGAGGGCTCCTGCCAGAGCCTTACACATACAGAGGCAGATGCTAACAACCAACTATTGGACTGAGCATGGAGTCCCCAATGGAGGAGCTGAAGGGGTTTACAGCCCCATGGGAAGAACAATGACTTTGGACACCCAAACACCCCAAGAGTCCCAGGGACTGAACCATCAACCAAGGGGCACACATGGTTCCAGCAAAAAATGTGGCAGAGGAAGGCCTTGTTGGGCATCAGTGGGAGGAGTGGTCCTTGGTCAGGTAAAAGCTCAACAGAGGCCCCAACAAAGGGAAACGGGGGTTGGGGGGTGGGAGTGTGTTGGGTGGAGAGGCATATACATGGAGGCAGGGGGGAGGAGGAGGGATTGGGGGTCTTGCGGGGGGGGGGGGGAGATCGGGAAAGGTTTTACGATTGACAATGTAAATGAAGACGATATTCAATTAGAGAGAGAGAAAGAGAGAGAGAGAGAGAGAGAGAGAGAGAGAGAGAGAGAGAGAGAGAGAGAGAGAGGAGACTCTGGGCAGGCAGAGCCCCTGAGGGGATAGGAAAACCAGCAGGCCCAAACACACCAGCCATGATAAGGAGTATGGGGCCGGAGACTGCCTGGCTTGCCAGAAGATTTGCCCAGCGGGCAGGGCCATGTGTGTGTGTGTGTGTGTGCGCGTGTGCGTGTGCACGGCCCCAGGAACCTGTTGTGAGTTGTTTGTCTGGCTGAGATGCTTTCCCTCGCGACTGGAAACGCTGAGGCCTGCTCCAGGCGCTTTCACAGCGAGTTTAATAAAAGAGACAGTTTATAGTTTTATACTTTATTATTAAAAAAGTAAAATAAAAAAGGAAAACAAAAAAAAAAGAGAGAAAGAAGAGATAGAGAAATAAAAAAAATGGCCATGACCACGTAGAGGAGGGAGAAAGAAAAGAGATGGGGAGAGACGAGAGAGCTAATAGAGCGGGATAAGAGAGCGCTGAGCAGGGCCAAGAAGCCTCCATTTATGGTTGGGGGAGGGCGTTACTTGGCAACAGGTTCCGAGGGGCGGGGAAAGCCCAGCTGTAACCAGGTGACTGCAGCCAGAAGGCCAGGGCATGAGACATGGTCACACATAACTGATGGTCATGAGATTATAGAGTTAAGTCTCCAGAGTGGCCTTGCCCAACCAAGCTACGCACACCAAGGTCCCACAAGCATTCAGGGTACAAACACGCTACCAGGTCAGCTTGATAGGCATTGATTTTTCTTTAAGGGATGTTTGGGGTTATATGTAAAACAGGAGTTTAATGTTTTATATAATCAGAACATAATTTATTAATTTCATATCAATAGCCATTGAGTTTACTTCCAAACTTTCCCTAGTAAAATTATGTTGCAGTAAATGTATATATTTCTTAATCAATGAAGTATATATAGTAGGCATTTCTGTATGAATTTTCTTGTTTATTAGGTGAGTATATATTTTTTCTAGATACGTACAAATTTTCTCTAAATACTCTTGGTAGTTATACCTATATACAGTGTTTGAATTTTTCATTTCATAATTGTTTATTTTTAAAATTTTCAGATTATTAATACCGTTTAAAACAGTATCAATATCTTTCATATACTTATTAAAATTTTACAGTTTTTTTCTTCTTTGGGAGCCTGTTTATTAAACTCTGTGTCTGCATCTGCATCTGCATCTCTCTCTCTCTCTCTCTCTCTCTCTCTCTCTCTCTCTCTCTCTCTCTCTCTTAGTAATCTTGATCAGTCAGGATCAATCACTCCTCCTAATACTGCTTTTCCTTTCTTAATCTATAGAATTAAGGGTATCAATGCCCATAGTGGCCAGGAGGAGAATCTGAGCTTCCTGTTCAAGCAATGTTGGTTGTGTCTCCTAGCAGGACTCCGGCCCCAACCCACTGAAATAAAAAGTTTTAGTACACAAAGCCTTAATGTTGAGGTAACGGGAAGCAAAAATTTTCCTAGTGGGTATCTAGGGTGATAAAGAGTGGAGTCATCACATATGATAGACACTGATTGCAAGCATCTTCCACCTTCTGGAAACCGTATTCCAGCCCTCTAGTTTGCTGCTGCCTTTAGTGCTATACTGTGTCTTCAAAGGTCATTTCTTTGTTCTGTCAAGCTAGCTGCTTAGAGATGGTAGGAAACATGGTAAGACCAATTGGTTACAAGATCATGGACTTACTGCTGCACTTTTCTAGCTGTGAAATGAGTTCCTTTGGTCAGAAGCAATAGTGTGTGGAATCCCTTGATGGTGAATAAGGCATTCTGTAAGTCAGTGGTGTTTTGCCAGAGCATTGTGTGCAGAAATAGGAAGTTCATAACCAGAATAAGTACCTATTCTACTTTGTAGAATAATATAATACTT
Organism: Apodemus sylvaticus; assembly: GCF_947179515.1. Lineage (NCBI taxonomy): Eukaryota > Metazoa > Chordata > Mammalia > Rodentia > Muridae > Apodemus > Apodemus sylvaticus. Next base: position 50,143,895 of record NC_067494.1, read on the forward strand.
TGTGGAAAAAGATAATACTTTGTGGAAAAGTATTATCTTTTCCACAAAGAGTTGATCCAAGGTAAGTAAACCCTACCACCAGATCACTGGCGGGTAACCCTGGAAAATGGTGGCATATTGGAGGCTTGGTGTTGGTCTTTGCTGTTGGCATATTTGGCATCCAGCAGCAGCAGTGGCAAGTTCAGTCTTTGTCAGCAGAAGTTTATGCTGTTGAGCCCATGCATAGATTCCATGTCTGCCACCATGGTCATATTGTTCAGGGACCCATTGAGCAATGACAGATATAGCTGGGTAAAGAGATTGACCGTCCATAGTCCATAGAACAAATCATCCTATCTACTTGATTATTGAATTCCTCCTCTGCTGAAGTCACATTTTGATGAACATTTACATAGGACACAAATATCTTCACATCTTTCTTCCATTTGGAGGGATCCATCCATAAACTTCCCAAGTTGTCTTTCTCACCAATTGTCTTTTTTTTTATTCAATATATTCTTTATTTACATTTCAAATGATTTTCCCTTTCCTGGATACCACCTCCCTGAAAGTTCCATAAGCCCTCTTCCCTCCCCCTGTTCCCCAATCCACCCCTTCACACTTCCCTGTCCTGGTGTTCCCCGACACTGCTGCACTGAGCTTTTCCAGGACTGGGGGCCACTCCTTCCTTCTTCTTGGACATCATTTGATATGTGCATTGTGTTTTGGGTATTCCAAGCTTCTAGGTTAATATCCATTTATCAGTGAGTGCATACCATGAGTGTTCTTTTGAGACTGGGTTACCTCACTTAGGATGATGTGCTCTAGTTCCATCCATTTGTCTTAAGAAATTCATGAATTCATTGTTTCTAATGACTGAATAGTAATCCATTGTGTATATATACCACATTTTCTGTATTCATTCCTCTGTTGAGGGCCATCTGGATATGGGCACAGGGGAAAATTTCCTCAACAGAACACCAATAGCTTATGCTCTAAGATCAAGAATTGACAAATGAAGCCGGGTGTGGTGGCGCACACCTGTAATCCCAGCACTTGGGAGGCAGAGGCAAGTGGATTTCTGAGTTCGAGGCCAGCCTGGTCTACAGAGTGAATTCCAGGACAGCCAGGACTACACAGAGAAACTCTGTCTCAAAAAACGGAAAAAAAAAAAAAGAATTGACAAATGGGACCTCATAAAACTACAAAGTTTCTGTAAGGCAAAGGACATTGTCAAAAGGACAAAACGACAACCAACAAATTGGGAAAAGATCTTTACCAACACTACATCCGACAGAGGACTTATATCCAAGATACACAAAGAAATCAAGAAGGTAGTATCCCCCTTAAAAATGGGGTACAGAGCTAAACAAAGAATTTTCTCTTGAGGAATATCGAATGGCTGAGAAGCACCTAAAGAAATGTTCAACATCCTTAGTCATCAGGAAATGCAAATCAAAACAACCCTGAGATTTCACCTCACACCAGTCAGAATGGCTAAGATCAAAAACTCAGGAGAAAACAGGTGCTGGTGAGGATGTGGAGAAAGAGGAACACTCCTCACTGCTGGTGGAGTTGCAAGCTGGTACAACCACTCTGGAAGTCAGTCTGGTGGCTTGTCAGAAAACTGGAAATGATACTTTCAGAGGACCTCGCTATACCACTCCTGGGCATATACCCAGAGGATTCCCCAGCATGTAATAAGGATACATGCTCCACTATGTTCACAGCAGCCCTATTTATAATAGAAGCTGGAAAGAACCCAGATGTCTCACCAATTTTCTGAGCATGTTCTTTCCAAGTCCCTGACCACCCAGACAGTCCATTAGCTATAGCCCATGAATCAGTGAACAATGTCACATCTGGCCACTTCTCATCCTAAACAAACTCTGTGATGGTGTGTCATGCCTGAGGTTCTGCCCACAGTGCCAATTTCCCTTCCCAGGTGTCTTTCAGGATTTTCCTCCAAATGGGTTGTATTTCACAGCTGTCTACTTTTGTATGGTGGTTACACAATGTGCAGAACATAATAAATTAGGTCCTACTCTTGTCTTTATAAGTCAAACAATGATAGGGCACACTCCAGGAAGCTATAAGTACATGACTGGGAGAAAATTATAATAGCAATAGAAACCAGAGCCATTTATGTGCCTTCTCCATGTAACTAGGTTGTGCCTTCAGAACCTGCTTAGGTCTGGTCAAAAATATATACTTTCTCCATTTGATAATGGGTTGCTACTGTGCATGTGCTACTCTACTGCTTGGTGGGTCAGATACAACCCAGATCAGGTCACATGGTAACTTGGTTACCCATTGTCAAAAATTCAGTTTCCAATAAAGACCAATGGTGAGCCAAGAACTACTTTCCCAAAGAATAAATAACTGTCTGCAGATAATACATTTTTGCTACCAAATATTAAAGGTGTTCTTTGTGATTAACCTACAGCAGCCTGATCTGATAGATGAGATGGTGTAATTGGTAGGGCAGTCTGCATTGGGACCTGGACCTGTTGAAGAGTCTACTCTTGTTCTAGGTCATACTGAAAACTAGCAGCTCTCTGAGGCACTTGGTATATGGGCCAGAATAACATATCCAAGAGAAGCATGTGCTGTCTCCAGAATCCAAAATACGTTCAGTACACAGTGTGTTTCTTTCTTGGTGGTGGGAGGGCCCAAGTTCAATAACTTATTGTTCACCTTAGAAGCAATATCTCTTCATGCTCCACACTACTGGACTCCTAAATTTTTACTGAAGTAGAAGACTTTTGAATTTTGCCTGACTTTATTTTCTGTCTTATACACATGTATTCCCAACAAGTCCAAAGGGATTACGACCTCCTGCTCAATGATTCACCTACCTAATACCATCATTACAGTAGACATGATGCAGAAAATTAAACTAAAATCCTCCTTATAAGATTGGCTGGATTACAACAAAAATTCAAGTCCCAGATTCAAACGGTATGAACAGTTTAATTTACTTTAATAGTAAAGAATGAGATCTTGCAACGTTAATCAAGTTGCAATTTTGTGAAGAGAAGTATGATCAAGGTCACGTCATACTTAGTGATGTCACAGGGCTGAAGAGTTAATACATCCTTCAGGTAAAACTATATAGGTATGCTGCTGGCTTTGTCAACTAAAAGCAAATTTCTTCTGGTGATCCTTTTGGATAATTAGCAAGAAAGAGGCATTTGCTAGATGAATAGCTGCATAGACTGTAGCAGGAAATGTTAGTCTTCTCAATTAAGGATACCACATCTGATACTGAAAGTGCATTTTGGACTCACTGCTTGATTAAAGATTCAGTATCTTATTCTTTCTTATAAGGAAGGTTTGGGTTTAATTTTCTGCGACTTGAACTCTGTGGCTGCTGGAGACAAGAGTCTCTTCTAGGGCACACTAGAAACATTTAGATTATGCATGTCCATCTGGAGCCAGTCAGGTTTATCACTGAGTGCATGGTTGTCCTTCATCACTCTATCCTGATGATAGAGGTTGTCTATTTTTATCATGGAACTAAACCAACCATATCATTATTTTTCTTATTTTTCCACAAATGGTCAAACGTTTTAAATAGTCATTAAACTTCTTGCTGTTCACAATAGGTGTATCAGTATAATCATACTCATTTGCTCTGATAGATTTTTAATGCTCCTCATTGTTTTAGGAGAGACTTCAGTAAGTATAAGTGTTGGCAAATTGGAAGCATATTCCAGGAACTTAAAAACTTTATCCTTCTGCTTTTCTTGAACTAGAGCTACTCCTGATACCAATATTTGTATTATATTGGATGATGGGCTCTTGGGTCTGTGCCCATCATTATCAGTCATGTCATTTACCCTAAAGGAAGTTTAAATCTCTAGCTGTGCTAGAATAAGCCTAAATATCCCTTGATGTTTATACTTTTTACCATTGTATTTCAGATGATTTTTTCCGAGGATAAAAATATTTTTACTGAGTGGAAAGGGTGGCCAGAAGGAATTCAGAAATCTAAAGAAATGGAAACTCTCCTACAAAAAGTTAAACCTAGAATGCAGCAGGAAGCCCAGCAGAAAACAGCTTCTCTTGACACATTTCTGTCCCAGTTTCTACAAATCAGAGTGACCTTCATGCTGTTTCTTCCACTTTGATCTGTGTAACCTAATTCTGTAGTTCACGATTACACCCGCATTTATATCACTCTCAGTGTCTTAGTGATCAATTGAGGAAACAATGAAGTTTCCCCTTCATGTTATGTTATTTACACAGTCTTTTGTGCATGTCTATTGTCTTAGTCAGGGTTTCTATTCCTGCACAAACATCATGACCAAGAAGCAAGTTGGGGAGGAAAGGGTTTATTCAGCTTGTACTTCCACATTGCAGTTCATCACTAAAGGAAGTCAGGACTGTAACTCAAGCAGGTCAGGAAGCAGGAGCTGATGCAGAGGCCATGGAGGGATGCTTCTTACTGGCTTGCTTCCCCTGGCTTGCTCAGTCTGCTCTCTTATAGAACCCAAGACTACCAGCCCAGGGATGGCACCACCCACAAGGGGCCCTCCCCCCTTGATTACTAATTGAGAAAATGCCTCACAGTTGGATCTCATGGAGGCACTTCCCCAACTGAAATGCCTTTCTCTGTGATAACTCCAGCCTGTGTCAACTTGACACTCAAAACCAGCCAGTACATCTATCTTTGCTGTGTACATGGTTTTCTAGACATCTGAAGTAGGCTGTTAATTTGGTTAAAATAATGGCATTAGCATCTTCAATGGTTGCTTAATTCTTATGTCTGTATAAATATATAACATCCTTGCTTTCAAAAGTTATGTGAGGTGAAATTTCAGACAAACGGTTTATTCATTGTCCCGCAACTTTTGTTCTTTATACAAATAATTGTGATGGTATTGGTCAATGTGCAGATCTGGTACTCTCCTTCAAAAGAATCATTGGGAATTTTTGTTATTGTTTTCATGACTAAATGTTGACATTCACAAAGTTACAGTTTCTTCAGAGACTTGTGATATTTCTCAGTAATATCTGGCATAACATGATTATAACAGAAATTGTGCTTAAAAAAGAGGTCATTAAGTCACAGTTCTAGTGCATATGCAAGCCAGATGAAATGTATTTTTTTCAGAGTACTAAGGATTGTTTTCTTTTCCTAAAAACCTTTGCACCTTTCGTTTTGTATATCCATAAAGCAGTAATCAATTAATTTTTCAGTGGTGTCAAAAACCTATTGAGCAAGTTTTTCTGGCCCTATCAAAGTTTAATATTGCCTAATCTTTGCTATGCAAGAAAATGAAGAACTATGAGAAGTGTGAACATATAGACAACCCAAACGCAGGTGTGAACATATAGACAACCCAAACGCAGGTGTGAACATATAGATAATCCAAACACAGTGAGCAGAAATATCACCTTTCAGTTTTAACCTAATTCTGTAACAGTTTCACATCTCAATGATGTTACTATATTATCCTCTCCTCTTCTTCCTCCTCCTCTTCCTCCTCCTCCTCCTCTTCCTCCTCCTCTTCTTTCTCCTCCTTCTTTTGCTTGTATTAAACAGAAAGGTGATAATTCACAGTCACATCTTTCCACAGTTTTGCAAACAAAGTCTTTTCCCTCTAAACTTAGATTTTTTTGGTAAGATTTAAAATTTTACAAAGTCTTATGATGTTCAAATTCAAAATTGAGAGAAAATACTCATGACAGTAGTCTCCCATAACTGATATCCTCTATGTCAGAGGGATATTTTCTTTGGCTCCTTTCTTTAAGCCTACACTGATATGCTGTTGCTATTCAATATTTATTAGGTTCCTCTCAGTGTTGCATAGTAGATAGCTTTGGACAAATGTTCTTAATTTTATAATATTAGGAAAGTTTGTTGCTACCCTAAAAATTCCAGTGTTATACTCATTCTTTCCCTTTCTCCTCTGCATAACTCATAGCATGCTTTGTGTTTGCATGCTGTCTTGCCAGAGTTTCCCTTTACTCAGGGGTTGGTTGGGTACAGTCATGTTAGTCACATAGTATAAGGCAAAACTTAGGGTTTGCTTTCTTAAATTCTGTCCTATAAATAGATTTAACTTTTTAAAAATAAAGTGAAAGTTGAGGAACAGAGTGGGAGAAAGAGAGGGAGTGAGGGAGTAAAGAAGAGAGAGAGAGAGAGCATGTCCATTTCATCTGCAACTAAGACTTAAACATAAAAATGCTTTGTATAATAGTTGTCCACAGATACACAAATATATTTTAAGGAAGAAGTGTACTTTAAGCACCACTCTAATCAAAAGTGTGCATATACATATACAAACATAAAACACATAGGGCTTTTGTGGGCACTGGCCAGGGTATTACGACTTAGGAATGTACGCTCACCAGAACTAAGGCTGAGCTGGACCACCCACTAAACAGGGGCCACCCAAGGGAAAATTGGAGACCTGGGCAGGCAGTGCTGCCAGATTTGTATCACGAGAACAGCTGCAGGCATGGACTAGAGCTGGGGTAGCCATCCCAGCACCTGCTGCCTGGCCCAGACAGCTGGGGATGAGGCTGTGTGGGCCCAGCTGCTTTTAGGAAGGGCACTGACGAAGACGACCGCTGTTTTGGCATCTGTCAACTCTTGCTATATTTGGTTGAGGAAGTTTGGCAGGGAGCTATGTGGTGTACCAACTAAAATTTAGGCTGATTAGTCATAAGCCAGAATCATCATAGGACTTGGAGGAACCTCTAGTAAAGTGGCTCTCAAGCTTTGGTATGAATTAGAATAACACTGGGAATTCCAAACAAGGGTGGTTTCCAGACCTAACACCTTACAGAATCTAATGCAGTCGGTCTTGAGTGAAATTATTTAGAATTTAAATTTTAGTCAGCAAAGCACATGGTGTAAACTTCATCTACACAAACCATGGGTTTTAAAGTGCTAAGGAGTCACACAGTTTGGGATATTTGTTAAAAATAGATTTCACGTTGACTTCTTAATTCAAAAGTAAAGTTATATATAAATCTACTTCTGCTAAATTGTACGGATATGTAAGAATCAACCAAGTGACTTTTATTGTCTTAAAGGTTCACTATAGGCCATCAGCCATATATTTCCTTTAACAAGCCTTTACCCCCCAAAGTTACCACAACCTTTACAAACAGCACCACCATGTGGATGTCAAGTTTCCAACAATAAAGCCTAAGGGGCACATTTCATAGTCAAACCACAGTATTTTGGCAGGCTTCTATGAGGAAATTAAAAAAAAAAATTAGCAGGAGGCAGTCAAGGTTCTGTGACAATATTGTTGCCCAGGAATAAAATCAAATAGAATTAGGGGCTCTATGAAGTCAGAATGACCATATGCAATGAATGATTAGCTTAAGTCACTTTACAGATTTATCAGAAGGGCTGGATGATACGATAAGAGGTGTATGTTGGGGCAAAATAAACTTGATAGAGATTTTCCAGGTGACACAGGAGTTTAGAGGCTGTATTTTTATGAGCCAGGGAAAGGACACTCTTGTTGTGGATTGCCTTGGTGCTGTCGAATTTTGATGTTAATTGTGCTTTCCTAGGAGGGGCTGTCTGGAATACTCAGCTGACTCCTTGTGAACCATTCCCTAATGAATAAAGGAATCAATCACTGGGCAAGTCGTAGGGACTTCTGGGATTGGTGGAGGAAGAGAGGACGCAGGAAAGAGGGGCTTTTTTTTTTTGAGTGGGATAGTGAGAGGGCAATATGTAGCTAGTGTCAAGAGAGAAAAAGGTATAGCTGAAAATCATGGGTTTGCCAGATGTGTACCACAAAGGCTGTGGGGGTTTTAAAGCATGGGGCTGGTATGGTAGTGACCTGCCAGTGGGAATGTAGTGAACTGGGTGGGGGAGATTTTGGAGCTCCGGGCCAGAGAGTGCTGAGATGGGAACACCCTGTTGAGGCCCTGTGGCCTGCTGGTGCCCAGCATAGTGTGGGAACTTGCTGTTCATTTTAATATTTCTTACAATACACTCTGAACAAGAAAAAAATTTATTGGAGGGAGGAGAGGGTGATAGAGATAGATAGATGATACATTGATAGATCGATAGCCAGATACATCGTAGAAATCCATGAAGGAGTGAAATAATATTGGGGGAAATAACATTACAATGAGTAGGAGAGAGGAAATGGAAGCCACTTGCCAAGGCAAACCAGATAAAGCTGTCCTGTTTTCATGACAGATCCATACTCCTCACACGGCTCAGAGCCAGCTTCAGATTGAGTGAGGCAGTGATTACTGTGGCGTAGGAATTAGTAGTAGAGAGAAATCCCATTTTATCATTCTATATCATCCAAGGACAGCAGCTGGGCATCACACAAAAGAGAATCTGAGTACTTTAGGGATCTGATCTGAGAGAAGGGGAGAAAGCTTCCATTCATCCTAATCTCCTGGGTGAGGGAAGGGCTGGAAGGTAGAGGCAATTCTGTGGCACAGGAGAGCCAGCCATGTACAAAGAAAAAAATGTGATCAGTGGTAAGCATACAGGGAAGGACAGTGTGATCAACTGAGAATAACTCTGGTGTGTGGTAGATTTAATCATGACGCCAGTCAGGGATCAAATTCTGTAGCCACTTCTCATCCACCACCTCAGGGCCCTTGGATCCTGAAGTTCTAGGGCTACGGATGAAAACTATAGCTATATCCATTGATCAGGGTTAGTAATAGTCCAGTAGCCTGAAGAATATGAAAACAGGTTGTATACAAATACGGATCTTAATGCTACGGATACTCCCTGGACTCCCATCCCTCTTGGGAAACATCACCTAGATAAAAAAAAAAATTACCCAAAAAGATAAGTTCTGAAAAGTCTCAGAAGGATGGGAGTGTGAGCTCAGTGCACAGGTCCCACTGAGCGCGACTAGCAGAGGCCCCTGGCACTCAGCAGAGAAGGGAAACTGCCAAAGACAGCTCTAGTGGATGTCAGACAGCCATCTGATCAAACCTAAGCCATGTACCAAGCCATTGGAAAGGCATTTCACAACCACTGCCTCCCGTGTGTACAACTGGTGGTTTACTCCAATGCTTCCCGTCTTTACGTCTTTACTTTTGTGACTCCTGTTTTTCATATTTAGCAGCATTTTTACTTTTTAATATATAAATTTTTATGTTGTTCCTACCCCTGTTGTATTCATCAAATTATATATGTGATTTTTTTTTCACTTTTAGGCAATGTTTTTTTTTTAACATTTTTATTCATTTTTTCCTTTTGTGTTCCTTACCACTTATATATTTAGTGTGTTTGGGATTAAGTGTTATTTCCCCAATGTTCTTTATCACATTTATCTACTTTCATTTCCTACATATGTTATTATGGTCTTTTTTTTTTTCTAATTTTGTTCTTTTCTTCTTCCTGTCATTTTCCCCACTCTTCTTATTTTTCTCTTTTGATTTATTTGCCTTTGCCTTTCATCCGTTCCTTCATGTTCTACCCCTTCCTCCATATCATTCATTTACTTTCTCCACATTTACCTTACATAATTTAAAACCTCATTTTTGAGTTTTGACACTTTCAGAGGTCATTGGGAATGTATTAGTTTTGATCCTTCATTCTAAGTATATTTCTGTATCATGCATGGTTTGACATTATTGCGGCAACCGTAGCCTCTTTACAAAATGATTCTGGGAAAGAAGTCCTTAAGTATAAGCTGATCAACAAAGAAGATCCATCCCTCAAATCCAGAGCAACAGATGAGGAAATTACAACACTGAGATGCAAGACGCTTGGGAAAATAGGCAGTAAGACCCCAGACCACCAGGGGGTCCTCTCCTACTGAGGGCTGATCTCATTAGAGACATGGGAGTCGGTTTAAATATCAGGTGAACACTTCAAACATTTCCTGGTGAAAATAATCAATGAACTCAAAGAATATAAACAGAGGAGTTTGTCCAATGTCCTAGAAAGGAAAGTCAGCCACATAAAGGTAAAAATCACCATCAAAGTGGGTGAGAAAAATAGCATGAGAGATGAAAAACTCACCAACATAGACTACAAAGTGAACAAAATATTTGAGATTTTCTTTGAGGAATAGAGAAATATTGGAAAACCAAATTAAAAAAAATAATGAAAAATGTCACTAATAGACTAAGTGACAGGAGACAAATTTGACAAAACTCTATAGTCAAATATCGATAGTTTCTAAAAATAAAAATGAGCACAAGGTCCAAGAATCCTAGTAAATAACTATCTAGCAAACTACCTTTTAGAGTCAGTCATAAAATACAGCTCTCAACAAGGGCGTAAAATAAAGGTATTTAATAAGAAAACATGTCTTGAAAGCATGATGTAGAAATGTTAAGTCTAACTCAGAAGCATGCTAAAGCACTGCCAGCTTCTCACACCAAGTGTTGTTCCTGCAGACGCCTGTAGGCACGACAGGAAAACTGTGTGTGTGTGACTATACAGGGGATGGAGATTCGTTTAGAGTAGAGATGATGTACTTGGATCCCATGGCTACATGCTTCCCCTTTTGTGTCCCCTTTTGTGGTGATGAGAAACAGCTAATTTAGTACCTTTCACTCATAGAATAGTGAACGGAGTTACACCGATCACGGAAGTTAAGCTGAGGCTGCCACATGTCTTGTTTAGCCCCCTCCACATCCATCCTACACATTTCAACTGCCTCCAATTGTTCAAACGATAAAAAGACTTAACACTTGGTAAATAGTTTTTAAAAGGTTCTGGGCTACATAACTTATATCTAACCCTAAGTGTGGTTCTTTTAAAGGTTAGTACTACTGTGAGTTTCATTATATTAATGTGAAAACAGAAATTATGGAGTTCAAATATATTTTCATAGCATCAGACAGTAAGAAATGATGGAGCTGGAATTCAGTCTCAGGTTTGAGGGCCAGGAAAATTAAATTGAGGCAAGAATGACATAATGGGTCAAGAGAAGCCACTGATGAGTAAAATAGCAAACAAAAGAAGACTTATGGGCTGACTGTTCTGGACAACAAATGTGTGTGTGTGTGTGTGTGTGTGTGTGTGTATGTGTAGTAGTAGTAGTAGTAGTAGTAGTATTCAGCACTGTGCAGTATTTCATTTTGCCTTATGTCTACAATGGAAATATAATGAACAATGAAAGATTACTAGAAAAACACAGTTGAGTTGTGCACTTGAAAATAGTATGAAACATAGAACCTGCATAGGGAGACTGTAGGATACCTATCTATGAAGAGTTTTAAGTGGATAGAAGATAACACCCCAGAGTGTGTGTGTGTGTGTGTGTTGTGTGTTGTGTGTGTGTGTGTTGTGTGTGTATTGTATGTGCGTGTGTGTGTGTTGTGTGTATGTGTGTGTTGTGTGTTGTGTGTGTTGTGTGTGTGTGTTGTGTGTGTGTTGGTGCTCAGGATCAGACCCAAGGATGTTATACACACTGAACATGTGCTCTATGTCTGAGCTATGTCTCTGCCCCAAACACCCTGGTTCTGAAATTGAGGATTTCATATAAACACAAGGCTACTTACTGGTTTGTGGTTGTCTCATAGAAAGACAGTTATAGCCGGGGACACATGACTCATAATAAATAGGTGTCACAAAATCTACAACCTTTTCCTTCAATATACAGCTGTGAATATAGACATATTTGTCAAGACTTAACATTGGTCAAATGCAGAGCAGGTGGGGGCAGAAAGAAGCACCGGCAAATAAAAATGGGGGCTTGGAGGTAGACTATGGAATCTGAATGGGGAGAACTTGAGAACCCTCCACAAGTTGAACAAGAGGGGTGCCACCTGAAGGCAGTGTGAGCCGTTCTGTGGTAGAGAGCAGTGCTCCCTAACTTGCTCTGTAAGTGGAGACTGGCTTTTTTCAGTTTCCCTCACCTCCCTCTAGCTAGATGGAATGTTGGAACCCTTACATGAAACCAGGGGATACCTAAGAAATATAAGAAATGAACATTAATATGCCTAATCAATTAGGAAGGAATGTGTTCGATTAATGAAAGCTATTTCTGGAGAAATTCGATGCAGGCTTTTGAGCAGTGTAAGTGTAAGCCGTTTTCTTCTAGTAGTTAGCTTCAATTGATCCAAATTTCATCTGGGATTTCATAAAGTTTTTAAGCGACCTTTACATGCATGGTAAAATTTTATTCTGGCAACTCATAGTGTTTTACTTGTACTGCTCTGAGACCTCTAAACGAGGGTGTTCTGTGATAGAATGAATATGGGACTAAATGAATTTGATAGGAAAAGTGTGTGTTCTACTCTAGTAGAACTCTAGCAGAACTCGCAGTTTAAATCAACTCTAGGGGTGATGTCGGAGAAAAAGTGACAGCTACAGTAGGTAGCCTTCGGGGCATGCGTTGTGTACATTACAAAATAGTCTCAACTGTTTTCATGAGTTGAAAGTTAATGGTTTTCCTGAGTGAGTATTCTGGTAAATATGTAACACTACCATAAAAAAATTAAACCAATTAAAAATATTGCATACTAAACTTGAGTGCCAGATCCTTGTATTCAGTGTCCCTGGTTCATCATTGTACATCTCAAAGCAGAGAAGTTGAAGTCGAAGGGGCTGATTGAACTGGTGTATTTAACTAACAGTTATTCAAATATCTGTCTTCGCAAATTCACCCTAATTGGAGATACCTGTTTAGAATATTGGATACTGCTGTTCAAGCCTGTACTCGGCAACAACAGGAAAAAAAAATCATTACTCACATTTAATCGGAAGGAGTGCTGCTAGTTGCATAAACACTCTGTGGTCAGGTCAATAATTGCAGTCCCCACTGGAAAAATAAATCGAAAATGTAGAGAGAGCGTTAAGCAGGTGATTCTGTTAAGGCAACTCTTGTACTCTAGTGAATGCACACCAGGCTGGTTTGTCTGTCATTCATATATATATATATATATATATATATATATATATATATATATATATATATATATATGTATATATATATATACACACACACCATTGGGTCTTAAACACAGTTCTACATTGCTGTTTCATTTTTAATTAAAATAGTAAATGAGCATGCATCACCGGGTAGCCTGGTCTACAGAGTGAGTTTTAGGACAGCCAGGGCTACACAGAGAAACTCTGTCTCAAAAAAACAAACAAACAAAAAAACCCAAAAAACAAAAGCATACATCACATCGTTTTAAGTTCCATTATGACTTGTTCAAACAAAAGCTGTTTTTGTAAATTTCAAATCCCTTTTTTTCTATCCCCCAGATAACCCCTACCCCCTAATGCTGTAGCTTTCTACCCATTCACCAGATAACTCCTCATCTCTAATATGGTAGAATAGTGTTCTACCCATCCCCTAATTTGTTGGATTTCTGCTCATCCCCGATAGCTTCCTTCCCAGTTTCAAACCACTTCTGTCCTTCTGTCTGTCCTCCACACTCAACTTCTCTTTGTCCCTCCTCATGATCTCCTTTCTAGTTTGATATTCTCTCTCTCTCTCTCTCTCTCTCTCTCTCTCTCTCTCTCTCTCTTTCTCTCTCTCCCTATTTCAAACATACACGCGTGTGTTATGTGATATAGATATAACGTATATATCGCATATATATCATATATATATACACACATGTGCATGATAAGCTAGGATTCACATATGAGAGAGAACATGCTATTTTTATTTTCTTAAGTTTGAGTTACTTCACATAATACAATATTTTCCAGAACCATTCACTTTCCTGCTAATTTCATTTTTCTTTAAAGCCAAATCTCATTGTACTTATCCACTTCATTTTCATTATTTCATCACCTGATGATGGGCATCTAAACTGATTGCATTTTTTTTTGATGATAGGCAAACTGATTAGAGTGAGATAGACTCTCAAAATAGTTCTTACAATTGTTCATTATCATTACTTATTGTTTATGGGTGTATATGTCTGTGCATGCACACACTCTAGGTAGAAGGCAACTTTGTAGAGTTGGTTCTTTCTATCTTTAAGTTAGTATGTTAGTTTGGAAGACCAAAGTGTGGATACTTTGATCCTTATTGGAAAGTGGATCAAAATACCCATGACTCACAGCCAACCAATATAATGAGCATAGGGTCCCCAGTGGAGCAGTTACAGAAAGGACCCAAATTGCTGAAGAGGCTTGCAGCCCCGTGGGAGAAACAATAATAGGTACCAACCAGTACCCCCAGAGCTCACAGGGACTAAACCACCGACCAAAAAGTACACATGGAGGGACCCACGGCTCCAGCTACATATGCAGCAGATGACCATTTCAGAAATCAATGAAAGGAGAGGCCATTGGTCTTGTGAAGGTTCAATTCCCCAGAATAGGGTAATGCAAGTCAGGAAATTGGGGGAAGGGGTGAGCAGGGGGGATGGGATAGGGGGTTTTTGAAGGGATAACTCAGAAAGGAGATACCATTTGAAATGTAAATAAAGCAAATATACAACAATAATAATAATAAAAAAGAAAGACACCAAAGGATATACTGGGAAGAGACAGACTTTTCAACAGAGGATGCTAGGGAAAGGAATATGTGTGTGGGGGGGGGGGGGAGCAAAATTAGGCCTCTATATCTCTTCTCTATGAAAACTAACTCAAAATGGATAGAAACCTTACTGATGTTAAAGATCTGAATCATTGAAACTACTAGAAGAAAACAAAATACCTTTTGATACAGACTTAGGAAATGATTCTGATTATAATATCAGTGGCCTAAGAAGTAATGGTAAAAGCTAACAAATGAGTTCTCAAGAAATTGAAAATCTTTTCCGCAGCAAAGGAGACAATTAGCAGAGACCAATAAGAGAATGGGAGAAAATCCTTGCCAACTGTACATATGATGGGGTTATGGCTAGAATGTATAAGGGCCATAGAAGTGGACCACTAAAGCCTAATTCAAAACTACAAAGGTTTTATTTTTTTAAAAAATGTTTACATCTGATGAATATAACAGAGCTGTCTTCACATTCATATTTATAGTAGCACTATTCATAATGGATAAATAGAGAATTATTCTACATGTTCATCAATAGAGGTAGGTTAAAAAAAACAGGTAAAGGATGTACACACACCAATACAATGGACTCTTATACAGAACTAAGAACAAATTTTGTAACGAGTTGTCTGAAAGGAGGGTACCGTTGGAGACTGTCTGATAGATGAAATAAGCCAAGCATTGCATATTTTTCCTGGTTCATGGAGTCTAGATTAAAGGAAAAGACAAGGACATAAATGAGTAGTGGAGATATTTGGTCATAGCAATCTCAGGATGAAGAGATGTAAGACGCAGTGATAGAACATGATGGAATGCCATGATAAAAATGTATTACTTTGTTAATTTTTTTTTAAAAGTAAAACAAAGGCAGAAAACACAGCATTCATTTGCTTTGAGAAGCAGTTCAGTGATGACTTCTAATGAGATCAGACACCACTGAGGTATTTATTTATATTATTATTAAGTTTCTTGAGACATACATCTTTTATAGAAGTTAATAAAAAAACAACCCTAAATTACCAACCACTTTTTCTCTCATAGACTTACTAGATTCTTAGCTGAAGCAATGTGACGCCCCCCTCTGTCCCTCAAAACGTCATGCTGCTTATTGTCCTCTGACTTTTCTCTTCCAGGAGAGAGATGAAGCTGAATTTTACACATCCCATCCTTAACTGCCTTGTCTATTGTAAAGCGCTCCCTCAGGTAAGTGGGAACAGAGGGGAGCGGTCCTCCCTGCCTTGTATCTCTGTTTGGAATTTCATACTTATGGAACAGTCACTCAGAGTGGAGAACTGTGTCACTGTGTAGACAAAAATATTGTTAATTTCTAAACTATGTGACCTTTAATAACAGCCTTTAAATAAGTTATCTTCGTGCTTCATACATTACCCTCTTGAGCCATGTTATGCCCAATAAAATGTATCCATTTTATTGATATGAGGCTGGTACTGAGGAAACTTAGGAATACGATTCCCAGATTTTAAAGCAGCCATGAAGTAAGACATAATTCCAGTTTTAAATTTATGTTCTTATATTCTTTTACCATCTGATATGTCCTGTGTATACCACTAGAATAGTCAGTAAGAATTAAGGTTAAACTATGTCAGATTAATCAGATTCTTCACAGATTTTAAAACTATAATAGTAGAAGTATAAACATTTTTCCCTCTCTGACTTTAGAATTTTGTGAAGCAAGTATTAGAAAAAATTTAAAATATGTTTTGAGAAGCAAATCTTCCTATGGTAGTATCGCATTCCAAATGTGTGCAAAAAGACAAGGGAAAACATGAACTGCAATAAATTATAGCTAAAGTTATTAACTTCCTCCCTATTTCCTGGCGACTGGCAGCCAGAAACTCTCAGAAGTTTTCAAAACTTAGGAATGATTGGCATCCTGAAGTTCAAAGACTTCCTTGAACTTTTTGCACTTACAACCACAGGCAGAAGTCCTGTGGAAACAGGCTTTCCTGGGTAATTTCCAACACATTTGTCTACACAGCAGGTTAGAACTATCTCTCAGTGCTGCTCATCACTGGTGCTCTGCTCATAACTCGACCTGGAAGAACAGACTGCCTGTGAGTCTAGCCTGGGGCACATATACCTGACCAATCTAACCCAATGCCCCTAGCCCTGGTCATTCAGATAGCACTTAGCGTTCCTCTCCTCTGGCAAAAGTGTCAGGTACTGCCTAGTGCGATGTCTTCACAGACGAATTAAGAGATTTTTTTTAACCTGAAAATCTTTGCTGTCTTTCTTAAAAAAAAAATAGAAAAAACCTTTTACAAAATCCAGTTTCTTCTGGGCAGAATTCTACTGTTGATATTAAGTCATGTATATGAAAGATACCCATATTCACATTCTCTGCTCAAGTAGTTTCATCTCCAGAACGTAAAACCGTAACTCAGAAGTAGCAAGTCATAATCTTTCTTGATTGGCCCTCCTAAGTGAAATCGGAAGAGGCAGCATTACTCCTATCACCATTATCCCACTTGATTTTAGAGAAGAGGGTAGGTATACTATATACCAGACAAGAATAACGATGTCTGGAATATGATGCACATAAGAACCATTGGGCTCTGATTATTAGAACTGAACCAGCAGATTTTCCTGTAAGCAACATAGTGACTAGATTGATGACTTAATGATTCTGTCAAAACTCTTACAGACTTGGTCAACCCATTTGTAGAAGCCAGTTGTCAATGACTTTATTACAAGTCAAACACAGATCTCTCAACAGAAGTATGAGCAGTTAAGACCAGGATTTAAAGAAGGTTTATCATATCACTGGCTCCTGCAGTCATGTACAAATATAGAATTCAAGACGGGGAAGTCTCTGGTATATGAGGTCCTATTTCTTATGGATATCAAGGAACAACCCTTCAAGGAAAACTGGGTGCTCTGAATGTCAGTCAGCACTTACATCAAGGGCTTCCCCAACATCATTAGATAATTCTGTATGATGATAACACTGTTCTTTTAGGGACACTTTTCTGCTTAATACAAAATAAAGCTGGTATTTTAAGCATAGTGAGTGATTGATAAGTATGGATGCAGGAGACTTAGAAATTCTTTTGCTATGAAAATGGTAGAATCCCATAGGGTATCTCAAAGCAACTGAAGCCACCCCATCTTTCTGGATCATCTAAAACTTGATGCTGGTGCATGTTCAAAGACAGAAATACACACTTCTGGTGTCTCCATAGGAGAAGTGCTCTCTGTTTCTAAAATTTGGATCATTATAATACTAGTTAACTTTTGGTCAAAGTTATTACAATTTATTTTAAAACAAGTCAAGGTATTTCTTGGAACTACGAAATGTGCGATATTATTTTAGAGTTCCTATATTAAGATGCTTAGATTTAGTTTGCCAACTTGCCTGAAAGATCTCTTGTTCTCGTGTGTTTTATAATCCAGTCTAACACATGTGGGACTTAGGTTTGGAGCCAAAATATTTTTCTGTCCCTCGCTATTAGTTCATTTGCAATTCTGGACCTCCACCAGAAAGGAAGCAATTTGTGTGTTGTTTTTTTAGAAATCCTAGTTTTGTAGGAGATAAAGGAGAAGACAGGCAACCTATATTGACAGCCAAAGTTATAATAGGATATCTTATTCTAAATTCAAATGTACTTTTTTGAATAGCATGTTCATTACATTTTCATAGGATTTCACTGAAAGAAAAACAAGTCATTTTGATCTTTCAGTGAAGCAGTGTATTTCTGTTAGGGTGTGAACTGAGTTAGTTACACGCATTGCTCAAATTATAGTAAATTTTCATGTCCAAAAAAATTAAACACATATGCATACATACATACACACACACACACACACACTCACACACACACACGGACACACACACACACACACACACCTGCCCTTATTATTGTATTTTCATTCCTTCCTAGAAAAGATAACCTGCAATAATTTTTTCCTTCTCATTAGTGATCACAGGCAAAAAAAACCCATAAACTTGATGAAAACAGAGATTTTATTTACTTTCTTGTTGATTAGTACATGAAAGGCATCCAATCCTCTGTAACAGCTCAACAAACATGTGTTTTCCCAGGCATTGGCCTTTTAATGTTTGCATTTATGTATCTGGATGACGTAATTATAGAATGATTGGTTTATTAAATTAAGAAGCTATCTGCAATTGATACCCAGTGGCAAATGGAAACGAAGTTTTCTTCCATGAAGTTTCACTGCCTCTTTCAACCACACTGCAAACCGGGCCCCAGGGCCAGGAGAAGCAGGACGATATAAAATGAACTCAGTGATTTTTTTTTATTCGATATAATTTATTTACATTTCAAATGATTTCCCCTTTTCTAGCCCCCCACTCCCCGAAAGTCCCTTAAGTCCCCTTCTCTCTAATTTTTCTTTGGGAAATGTTTGTCTTGTTGGCCTTTTGCTTGTTTGTTTTTATTTTTGTGTATGTTGTATTTTGTTTTGTTTGTTTTGTTTTTATTTGAGAGGGGAAGAACATAAAATTGGGTGGTTAGGGGAGTGGGGAGGAGGTAGAGAACAGAAAAAAAACATGATTCAAATATTTTGTATACATATATTTAAATAGAATAAGGAAAACCTAAGAGAAAGAATGAGAAAAAATCGAAAAGAAAATCAGTGAAATAGCCTGATTTGGTATGGTTGAGCCCATCTGTAATCCAATTACTCTGCAGACAGGCAGGACTGTAGTGTGTTTGAGGCCATCATATTCTACATAATGAATTCCAAGCCAGCCACTGCTATGAAAAGATACTGTCTCAGCACAATTAATTAAAGCAAGGTTTTGAATTCGTGTACATGGCCTGCCTTCCCCTAAGGTGGGGTTTGAGAGCTCAGCATTTGTAAGGAAGGCACGGTGTTATAGCTCAGGGGTAGAGGGTTTTCAAATGGGGGATTTAGTAGGCAAAATGTGTAGGGTTACAGGAGAAAAATATAAAAATAACAAGTTAGTCCTAACAATTCCCTGAAACAAAGACATGATTGCAAGGTGATAACAACTGGTGGCCATAATAACCAGTAGCCATAACAACCCTTTTGAAACAAAGGTAGGGTTGCAAAGATGCTTATTAACTTTTTGAAACAAACGCATCATTGTTATTCCTGAAACAGCATATTACCATTTGTTGAGTTTATAGCCCAATCCTTGAGAGACAGAGGTTTAAACAGGAATGGACCTAGTTTATCTTTATAAGATAGCTTTAATGCCTAAGGTGGTGGTAGACTGGTTCTTTACATTCTCCTGACTTATCCCCTGTCTCAGCCCCCAACTCCAGCAGTCACACCCTGGGAACTTGCTGACCATCTGTGCAAGAGAAGCAAGTAGGCCAAAAAAGTAGGCAGACAAGCTTCAGGTCTCACCTCTCATTCCTATCCTCCAAATCCAACCCTCAGTCTTTGTAGTCTGACTACCTGCTATGGTCTTTTCTCCATCTCTGGCCCCGTTCATAGGGATTAAGTAGATGTTCCTGATAGAATACCCTTTAACACCCTCATTCTCAAGTGTCATCTTAGAATCCATAGAACACATTCTATCTGGAATGGAACCCCAAGTTTCTACACCTGACAGATCCCAGAAGTATTCCCTACCAGCCAATAAACTCAGAATCATCAAACTCTCTCATGAACCATAGGGGCAACAAGAAAACCAAGGAACAATACATCCACTCTACAAAGAAAAGACCATATCAGCATCTAGAAATACAATCATACCCAACCCAGACGCCTAGATGCCAATGTAAAAACACAGTAATGGCCAGGACTAAATAGAAGCCAGGAATAATTCCACTACAGCAGACCCTGAGAAATAGAACAAAACTGAAGCACAAGACACCTTAAAATAGCCTTTAGGAAAGTGTTAGAGGTCTTTGAAGAGAAAATGAACAAATCCATTAATGAAATCTATGAAAGCACAAACAAACAGTGGAAGAAAATGAATAAAACAGTTCAAGACCTCAAAGTGAAAATAAAGCCAATTTAAAAAAATACAAACCGAGAGAATTCTGAAAATGAAAAGTTTAGAAACTTGAACAGGAAACTCAGAAGTAAGCTTCTCCAAAAGAGTACAAAAGATAGATCTCAAGCATTGAATACAAAAGTACTAAAGATCTCAAGCATTGAATACAAGGTGGAAGAAATAAATACTTCAGTCAAAGAAAATGTCAAATATTGAAAAATCCAGGCACAAAGCATACAGGCAATCTGGAATGCTATGAAAAGATAAAATCTATGAGTAATAGAAACAGAGGAAGCAGAAGAAACCTGGAAAAAAAGCATAGATAATATTTTCAACCAAATTATAAAATAAATTTTCCCTAATCTGGAGAAGAAAGTGCCCATCAAAGTACAAGAAGCATGCAGAGCACAAATAGACTAGACCAGAAGGAATTTCCCTGCAGCGCATAATCAAAACACTAAATACACACAACAAAGAAATAATTTTAAGAGCTGCAAAGGAAAAGGACCAAGTAGCAGGTAAAGGTAGATCTATTAGGAACGCATCTGATTTCTCAATGGAGAATCTGAAAGCCAGAAGGGCCTGGACAGATGGTCTACAGATTGTAAAATAGTGATTCACAGCCTGTGGGTCTTGACTCTTTTGAGGATTGACTGGCCCTTTCAGAGGGATCTCATATCAGATGTCCTGCACATTTGATATTTACATTATGATTGAGATAACAGCAAAATTATAGTTATGAAGTAGCAACAAAAACAATTATATGTTTAGAGGTCATTGCAAAATGAGAAACTATATTAAAGGGTTGAAACTTTGGCAAAGTTGAAAACCACTGCTCTAAGAGAACACAGATGCCAGCCAGACTACTACACCCAACAAAACCTTCAGTCACAACAGATAGAAAGAAATGCATATCAAGATACACACAGAAGGCACTAGAAGGAAAACATAATACAAAGAGGCTAACCATACCCAAGGAAATATAAGGAATAAATATTATCAGACTATACAAAGATGGAAGAAAATTACACTACCACCACAACAAAATAGCCAGAATCAATAAACAGTGGTCACTAATGATTCTCAACATCGATGGTTACATTTCTCTAATAAAAACACACAGACTAACAGAATGGATGTGGAAAAAAGGGTCCATTCTTCTGCTACATCCAAGGCATGTCTTGCATTGAAGACAGACATCACCTCAGGTAGAAAACGACCTTCCAAGTCAATGGCTGTAAGAAGCAAGCTGGTACAACTATTTTAATATATGACAAAACAGTATGGAAACTCAAACAAATCAGAAGAGGTACACAGGACACTACAAATTGAGCAAAGGAAAAGGATATTATAATTGCTAACATTTATGCACCAAAATATAAGTTGGACCCAAGTTCATGAAAGGAATCCTACTATAGCTTAAATCACATACTGATCCTTACACAGTGATATTGGATAATTTCAGTGCTTCACTCTCACCAATAAAGGGGTCATCAAGGCAAAAACTAAACAGAGAAATGCTGGAAATAACAGATATAATAAATGAAATGACCTAACAGATATTTACAGACAATTTCATACAAACATAAAAGAATATACCTTCTCTCAGATGTGCATAAAACTTTCTTCAAAATTGACTACGTATTTGGACACAAAGCAAGTCTCAACACATACAAGAAAATTGAAATAATACCCTGTATCCTATTTGACCACCAGAGATCAAATCTTGATTTCATCAACAACAGAAACAACAGAAAGTTTTTAAACACATGGAAACTGAACAACTCACTATTGAGTGAAAAATGGATCAAGATAGAAATTAAGTAGGAAATTAAGAACTTAAAGAAATTGAATGAAAATACAATATACCCAAACTTATGGGACACAGCCAAAGCAGCTTGAAGAACTAAGTGCCTACAAAAAAGTTAAAATTATCTGGTAACATATTATTATCTAGTAACATTAGCACACTTCAGAGCCTTCAACAAACAAAAAAATATACAAAAGGACTAGATGACAAGATATAATCAAACTCAGTACTGAAATTGATAAAATAGAAACAAACAAGAACAAAATAATACAAAGAGGCAATGAAACAAGGAGTTGGTTTTTGAGAAAATAAGATTGACAGTTATCTAAATTATTTTCTTTTAAAAACTTTAAAATTAATTTGCATATATTTAAATTCTATTTTTTTTAGTTATTTCTTAACTTATTTTACCATACAGGCCCTTTGAATGTATATTTTAGCTTCCAATTTTTAGTCTTTTTAAAGGATTTCTAAGTGTGCAAATGAGTGTGTCTCTGCATCTATATCTGTTTCTCGTGTCCTTTCTTGGGCTTTTTCCCTCCTGTTTGTTTTGCCTAATTCTAGTCTGTTTTTCCTTTATCTTATTATATTTTATCTTATTGCTATTCTTTGGATACCTAATTGTTTTCTAAGAAGAGACAAAGGGAATGTGTCCAAATGGGAGGGGGAATGGGGAAGAACTAGGAAAAGAAGAGGAATGAAAACTGTAATCAGTATATACTTTTTTAATAAAATCATTTTAGTAAGGTCACAATACAAAATATCTATCACATTTGAAATCTTACATTTAAAATCAAGGTACGATGAAATGATATCTAGATGAAATGTTCAAAAACACACATGGTTTAATTCTTTCAAGGTACAAGAATTCTGCTGAAGGTATACATTCAGATATAAAAGAATAAAATCTCTAGGTATCTATTCATATAAATATAGTACATGGGGAAAGGCTAAAAATGAAGGACTATGATCCCAAATTTGGCAGGTTTGGGCTCTACTCTATTATGATGCAAGGCCTTGGTAAGAAAATCAAAACTGTGACATGTGCAAAACATCGTCTTAACCAGGTAGTTACTGTCTTAGGGTTTTACCGCTGTGAAGAGACACCAGGACCAAGGAAACTACATAAGGAACAACGTTTAATTGGGGCTGGCTTACTGGTTCAGAGGTTCAGTCCATCGTCAAGGCAGGAGTATGGCAGCATTCGGAGAGCATGATGTAGGGAGAGCTGAGAGTTCTGCATCTCATCCTAAAGGCAGATAGGAGAAGACTGGCTTTGAGGCAGCTAGGACAAGGGTTTTCAAGCCTACGCCCACAGTGACACACATCCTTCAACAGGGCCACAGCTCCAAAGAGTACCACTTCTGTGCCAAGTATATTCAAATTACCACATTTCACTTTCCCACCCCTAACTTTCTTATTTTTCCACAGTTGTCTGACTAATTTTCCTTTGAGCTTCCAAAGCACACTGTGACTTGAGTGCACATACACAGATCCACACATAAAAACAAACAAACCAACAAAGTATGTAAAATATGGAATTTCTCAAGTGGATGAAGAGAATCCTCTTACAAAGCTCCACATCCCACATAAAGTTTGATTTAGTTGTGGCTCTAAGTGGTTTTCTAAGCACCACTGTTTAAAACACAATTAAATACATACTAATTATATAATAAAATAACATGTCTTTTATCAACTCAGCCCCAATCCAAGCTCTGATTTATTTTGATATTATTTAAAGTATTATTTCTCAATTAAAGAAAACTTGACTCACTGATTGAAATTAGTATTATAGACATAAGTTAATGCATTTTTTTCAATCTTGATGTGTCTGTGTGGAATGCCAATGAACAATTGTCCCGAGAACAAATTTTTTGTGTTCTAAGAACGATTTGTATGTGTGTGCGTGTGTGTATCTTACTTTCTGCAGCCAAATATTTAGTGTTCTAAGAATGATTTGTGTGTGTGTGTGTATCTTACTTTCTGCAGCACATATTCTTCTTGCTTTTTGCCATGTCTTTAGCCCCAGTTTTATTTATTGGCACTCCAATATTCATTCTGAATCAATTCCTATGAACTGATGGCCTACGCAAGTAAACTATGCATCCTTAGCATATATTCTTCCCCAGTTCCGAAACGTTAAAATGGTTAATATCTGGCAAATTAATTTTTGGTTAAAAAAAAAAAGAGTTTCTGAAACTAGCACTTTTGGTCCCATTTAATTTTCCACCACTTACAACTATTATTCTCAGCATCGAGACTATACCGAAATGTTGTGTTTATAGGACTGTGAACCCTTCAGTCATACTGGTCAAACAGTCTTTTTTTTTTAATGTGCAATGAACTCATGCCTTTGTTGGGTGTTGTAAGATAATCAACAGGTTTTCAAATGTATTGTTGCATTTCTACTGCCATTAAATATTTCTAATTATATTCTTCTCTGGTAGAGAGAAGAGAGGCATGAGTTTTTATTTCCAAGGCAGTTATTTCTTAGTTATAGGTTTGAGGAAGAGCATAAAAATGTAATGTATTGTATGCTGTATTTAGATGTAGGCCCACACTGTCATTTGCTGCTAAGATGTGCAGGCACTACCTGAATCATCTATATATTTTCTATGTTTTTAACACTTATATATTATATAGTATATAGTTTTATATTTCAGGCTACAATGACTTATTCATATATAATTGGTAAAGAACAGAAGGATTTAGAAAGTGAGCTCCTACAGAAAATTCAGTTTCTGTGAGACTGTCTTTCCAATTTCATTGACTGGAATTTTAGCATCTAGCACAGAATTGTACACTAAATCATTAACACATCACAATTAGGTAATGAAGAGAGTACTTCTGACCTCAAATGTCCTACATTGTCAGGAGAAACAACACACAAAATTCTAGAGCTTGTATTTTTAATATCTTAGAATGGACAAAAGCAGGGACTGATTAATTTCTGAGGTAAGAAAAATCTAACATCCCTAATTATTTATGGTTTTGGTTAATTAGAACTTTTGATATGGTGGGGATATTTTTCCTCACATACTTTTGTGAATCAATGCTGTTATTTGTCTCTGATAAAATATTTTGCAATCATTGTGTTGCAGCTCCTAAGGAAAGTGGTTTTTAATAGGATTCAACTCCTTACACTGTTGAGGGAGATGGCCGATGGGGAATTCAAACACTGCCATATCAGGAATCTGATTTGAAGACCGAGGGGAGAGACCTGAGAAAGGACAGGGTATAGAAGTTGCTCATACATTATTTAAAAACCCTTATTAGTGCTTTAAATGTCAGTACAAGAGGTTGGGAGGGAGAAAGGGGGAGAGGGAAAAGGAAGGAAGGAAGGGAGAGAGAGAAAGAGTGAGAGAGAGAAAGAATGAATATGAGATTTTTTTTGTTTCAGTACATAATGAATCTATTACTTAATAGACTGGGGAGGGGGTAACTGGGAAAGAGGAAAGCTTTTGGATTGTAAACAACGAATATAGAAAATAAAAAATATATATTAAAAAATAGACTGCCCATGTACAATCATGGTTTACTTACATAGGTCAACCGACATTACCAAAAGCATCTTTGGGTACAGGGATGAGATGATGCTTGAGAATTAGAGGCGATCTCATTAGTCAGAACGCTTGCAGGTTGTCCCAACAGCAATAGGATTTTATTTAGTGTGTGTCGGGTTGTAATAAAAATATTCCCACTGGGCCCAATTCTATACTGCTTCCTGCCATGAAAGATCTGTACATGTTACAGGAAAGTTCTATGGCAGAAACCTCTGGAGAGTGAAGAGTCAATTTAATAATGCATCTGCTTCTGTTTGTCAAGAAGACATACAGGTACCCTGGATACACAGACACTGGAGGACATACTGAAAAGTGATTTCTATTGCTCTGCACACAGCACCATTTTGTTCTTAGTTTTTAATACTTCAACAGGGCTAATATTAAAGAGACAGTGCCTTGGCATATCTATATGGTAGATTAGTTTTTAATTATTTTATTTTTTGATATTATAAATATATCCTTTACCACTTATCTTTTCTCCTTTCAAACCCTCCCATATCCCCAGGATATGTGCTCTTCCAAATTCATGGCTTCTTTTTCATTAATAGTCTTACAAGCGTGCATGTAAGTATATATTTATATGCAATATATTCCTAAATAGGTAAAAACAACCTGTTCAATCTGATAATGTTACTTGTATGAGAGCCAACCATTGGTGTTAGATAACATATTGGTATATTTCCCTGGAAAGGACCGTTTCTTCCATTTTCAGCATTCCTTAGTTGGCTGTAGATCTTTGCGTAGGGTTAAAGCCTCATGGGCTTTTAGCCATCCTCCTTAGTGTATCTATTGCTTACCTCATGCTTTAAGTAGTCATGTTGGTGAGACTGCAGGTGTACCTTCCAACATCGCTATGAAATACAGTCTCAGAGTGGACTCCTTGTCCTCCAGCTCTTACAGCCTTTTTACCCCTCCATCAATAATGTTCCCTGAGTTGTAGGTATGGGAGTTGTCTTATAGTTATATTAATTGGGACCAGGCTCCCTAAATCTTCATTTTGATGTGTTGTAGTTTTTCTTTAATGGTCACTGCTGCAAAGAGAAGTTTCTTTGATAAGGGGTAAGGACTGCATTTACTTGTGGGTAAATGTTTAGAATGTACTTCGGGATTATCCCGGTTTAGAAAAGGCAGTTACTGGCAATTGTAGGTTATCCTCTAAGACTCATGACTTCTTTCACCATGGGTAGTTAACTAGATTTCCAGTACCAAGAGTGATTTAGTTTTTGGTGAGTAGGTCTTAAGTTCCAATTAAAGAGCTCTTTGTTACCATCAATCTAGTGTCCCACTACATCACCCTGGAGGGTGTTGTTCTGTGACGATTGTGGTTGTATTCTCTAGGTGTCATAGCTGGGTAAGACAGTTTGTTTTCTTTTTCATTTGAATCTTGTCATTTCTGGCACAGTGAAAGGAAGTACTAATAATGTAGGAAGCATTGAGGTAAGTTCCAGCTCGTATGCTTCTTAGACCTTCATCAGAAGTGCATGGTGTCTTCAGTAACAGGGACTTACCTTTCATTTCTGGGCGCTAACCAAGAGAAATACCAATAGGCTATAATGGGGAGTCTCTTAGACAATCCTGTCCAGAAACTCAGAAGAGGGAATTTCTTGCCTGGTGTTGAGTTTTTGTTAGATGATCTTTGGCTCTTAGAGGAAGCATTATCAGTCCATATGTGAAAATATTATTTCACTATATATGTATATTTATACACATGACTTATGTGTATTATAGGGTTTTTAGGTAGATAGGTAATAGTGTGATTCCCTTTGATTTTTTTTTCAGAAATTCTTACTACTATTTTACCCTATCTGCTTCTGTATTTATCTTCCTTCCCCTATTCCTAATTAGAGTTATCTGCATTTGCCCACTTACCCCATGTCTAATTTAGGGCTACTATTGCTGTGATGTAACACCATGACCAAAAGCAATTTGGGAAGTAAAGGTTTTTTTTTTTTTTCATCTTACATATCCTGAATTTCAATCCACTGAGGTAAGCCAGGACAAGAGCTCCAACTGGGCAGGAACCTGGAGGCAGGAACTGATACAGAGGCCTTGGAAACGTGCTGCTTACTGGCTTGCTCCTTATCGCTTGCCCAGCCTGCTTTCTTATAGAACTCAGGGCCACCAACCTAGTGGTGTTCCCACTCACAATGGGCTGAACCCTCTACCAACAATCACTAACCTTAACCCTACAAGCTTCCTAGCTTACAAGTCAGTTCCCTGGATGCATCTTCACAATTGAGGTACCCTTGTCTCATATAACAATACCTTTGTCATGTTCATGTAAAACTAGCCAGCAACCCCCCACCTCAGGTCACTTATACCTTGTTATTACTCTTTTTATTTTTACTTGCTGAAATCGTTGATTCTTCAATATTAAATTATTCCTATGTTAATTCGTGCAAATCAAATTATTTAAATTGAGATTGATATGTTATTAAGAAGCCACCCACCTTCATCCACGGCTCCAGTATTTATTTTCTTGGTGAATGACAATCAATCAGAGAGCACAAGAGTAGATTTGGAGAACACAGGTGTTCTGAGCCAGGGAGAACAGACAATGGCTGTTCCTATGTTAAAGGGTCGTGAGTGTTAGGTCCCAGGTTTTAGAGCAATAAATAAGCAGAAAAGCAGTTGGCTTGAATCTTACCATCAATCCACAATGAACTAGTATTAATTCTATGAAAAGGTAATTTTAAAAGTAGTAACAGTTATTTTGTTCAATGAGAAGAAAAAAAAACATGCAAAATTAGGGCATTAGTGCTTTAAATAAATATGAAGACTACATAGTTTATGAAGTCAAGGCTGTCAGTGATTTTATGAATTTAAACACAAGGCTTTGACTTAGTGCCATCCTACTATTGCTTTAAATGTGACTGATAGCTTGGCAATCTGCATGTTTGCCCAACTTTTTCCCCTTCATTGGTTTTGAATCCATCTCTTGACATGCTGTTTGCTAAATATACTCATACTTCAGTCCCCTTTCCCTAGAAATTGTGAACCAGGATCTTTTTTGAGTCAGAAGATGATCTCTTTGAAGTACTGATATATAAGCTTACTGATATAAAAATGGTTAACGTGAATAAATAAGAGAACAAAACATGGGGTGAGTGGGTTTCCATTTACATTTCTGAGAACATACATCTGACTATTAGTTTATGGACCCAGAAGATATTCTTCCTTGTTCCTGTACAACTCAAAGTCAAAAGGGTGCATAGTTTCTCCAGATCCAGATTCTTAGTTAATTAAAATGTAAATGTTGCCTCCCTTCTATGGAGAGCCACGTAAATGTTATTTCAAATTTTTATTTTCTGACCTTTATAAACAATGTTTCAGGGGCTTTCAATAAAGGTTAGTGTTCTTTTTTAAAATGTTAGTTTTGAAATCCAACGAGAGTGATTTATGTGACTTTGGAACATCTCCAGATTCACAAATTCTTCATTGCAGGCTTAAGGGTGTGAAAGGATGTATAAATATTTGGTGAGTAGCCTGAATCTTTCCAATGGAAATATTCTACCCCTGGCATTTTGGTGTGAACTAAAAATTCCCTGGGTCTGGGTTTTGGGATTTGATTCAAATATAGAAGATTGAAAATACATGTAACCTATAGGAACACCTCAATCATCCCTGTGAGCCTTGTATTCCCTATAAACACTCATTATAAACACAGAATTTTCTGACATGTACTGAAGGGAGAACAGTCTAGAAGTGATATGTGTGAGAGGGATGGGCTGGGTGAGGCAGAGGATGGAGAAGAAGACATCTCATTACTACCACGTCCAAATTCACACAGGTAGAGAATGACGTAGTTTTCTCAAATAAGTGGGATTTGTCTCAGAATCCCCTGCTGTAGATACCATACAATGACCAAACTGGAAGGCAAAAACAGATTCTATTCTGCTCTCTTCTGATGTTTTAATAAGGTTAAACCATGCACACACACACACACACACACACACGTGTATGTGTGTGGCCTTGTGGACCTTTTTTCACATCATCTGTATTTCCTCTTAGTTGTTATTTCTATAACATTTATTGTATAACAAAATATAGAATATTAATTCCACTATGAGAATTCACTTATAACTGCCACAGTAACTATCACCCTACCAAAAGTGAACTTTATTCTAATTTTTATACTCTGAATTAAACCTGTTCCTCAAATCCATATAAATAGATTTTTATCATCTATGCTGATTCAGCTTGTGTTTATTTTACTTATCATATGTCTTTAAGATTTATTTATGATGCTGCATATAATAGTAGCTTGGTCTTTAAAAAAAAATACTGTGTAGTACTGTGGTGAACATGCCACAATTCATTTTTTCCATTTTACCTTTTCAAGATATGACATGTTGGTTGTCCTTAGATTTTGGATGTCACCAATAAGGCCTCTGTAAATGTCTTCTGTTGCACCATGATGCCATTCTTCATATATATACATATCCAGGAGTAACATTATTGAGCCACAAGACAAATGATACTAGTATGTGTAGTTTTTCAGTGATTTAGCAACTTTAAATTCCATATTAGCCCCTTCACAACATTCTGTGATTCAACTGTTGAGTTGCATGTAGCTCTAATTTTTTTTCAATTGGTATGTGATGTATTATTATTGTGTCAATCCATTCTACCACTGAAATGCATATAGGTTTTGAGCCAGCACTGTAGCACATAGCCATCTAACCCTGTAGTTTCTGTTTTCATTTCCCTGAAGATATATAATGAGAAATATCTCCTCATAACACATTTTAAAATTAATAATTGTTAAACAATTAACTGTTATGCTGAATTGTGTCTCTCCCTCAAGTTTATATACTGAATTCTGCCACACACCTCAGAATGGGGTAATAGAACTATTGTAGATGCAGTTGTTAGGATAAGGTCACACTGAAATGAAGTAATGAATTTTTATATGAAAATTGTCTTTACAAAAAATAAAACAATTAAAAAACCCCAGGAAGTTTAGAAAAGGAGATGTTTTTAAGCAGGAACCATGTGATGACCCAGAGGGCAAAGATGGTTAGGTAAGGAGTGGGAGATGATCCCGGAGCCCACAGGGTATATCATCCCTCACCAATCCTCAGTGGGTGAATACCTAGTAACACCCTGCTTCCTGATTCCTGTCCCTCCATAGCTTTAAGACCATGTTTCCTTTCTTCTAAATCACCCATCTTACCATACTGTCTTACAGTCACTCTTAATTCTTAGCACAACACACAATTGACCGCTCTGCACTTATTATTCAGCCAATGCGCACTAACTTTGTTGAAACATCAGCAGTCTTCAGGGGTAAATGTCACTTGTTACAGCCTCAATGGTTGCCTTCGTTCCACAGAATCTATTTTGAAATCTGCCATCACAGAGGAGGAATTGATGTCGGGACGGGTCAATAATATAGTCATATAAAGTGATTGATTCTCATATTAATGGAGCAGGGAATCACTTGATAGGGACAAGCATCCTCGAACTAATGAACATGGGGTGTTTTGCCAGCTTGTTTTCCTGCACTGCCTGTCCTGAGGATGGACGGTGTTTCCTGCCCAGCTTTTACCCAGGACTGTTTGCATGTCTGCTTTCTTGTTCAGTCTGTTGATTAGAAATACAACAACACAAGAGAAGATTTAGGGTTCAGTTACCAAGTGGTATATATAAGGATTTGATGATAAGCATATAGTTTAATAGATTCCAAGCTGTCACAGACTTCATGTTTGAAGCTCATGTTTCACTGTTATGCTCCGTTTGCCTAAGTGACTTACCATTTTTTCATTTAAAGTCTGTCTCTGTGAACCAACGAACATCAGAAGACTAATGAAGCATGGGGAATCTAATCATTTATTGCTGAGTATATTAAATTCGTGAGGTCCTTAGTAAAACATACTAATCCAGGGCAGAAACGCATGGTTTTGAAAATGCCTCAGTAGCATGTATCTCTGAGGGTTTTTTGTTGTTTATATTTTTGTTTTTCATCATCTTAGAAAATAATAGCTAAAACAAGAACAGAGAAAGGAACATCGATGCTTGGGTCTGTGGCTATCTGCAGTACTGACAGAGTACCTAGGTATAAGTGTGTGTGTGTGTGTGTGTGTGTGTGTACACGCATGTTGCCCACAAATGTATAAAACCACAATTTTTTCAGTTTCAATTTTTCTGTTTTGCATCATGTCTACTAAATAAGGGGATTTTAAATGACTTTAAGGAATAGGTTGACATCAACTAACCATTACAAAATATTGGGAAATTTACAGATATTAGATGTAGAAGTTACTTCACAATTTTCTAAGTCAGAGTATCTAAAGGAAGGCACGATTTCTGTTTATAAAGCAACATACAGAAAGGTGTCATATAAAATGTCAGCTACTTTTCTTCTCAAATCTTTACGACTCTTTTTCTATAAAATTGACCTTGGTGTATCCTGACGTTCTTTGCCTACTGTAAGTCAGTGAAATGAACAAATGGAATATATCAAGATGTACCAGTCTATGGCCTGCAAACATGTCTGCAAATAGGCCATCACACCTCTCTCTTCAGATGGATATATAGCAATATGCCTTTACCAGTGGTCTAGTGGTCATGAGGGAATGTTATAAAAATGATTTGCTATAATGCACAGTGCTGTCCATTTAAACTATTGCCTCTGTAACTGGATCACTATCCAAAAATACTGAACTGTGCAAATGTAGCATCAGTAAACATGCAGTTTTAGAACATAGTTTTATGGTAGCCTACAAAGTAATGGGCTCCATCACGGACTTTTCATAAATGATGTTTTTCCTGTTTGTCTCTCTCTCACATTGCCTTCCACCTGTCCTAGATTTTACATTCATTGCCTCTGGATCCTGGTAAAAAATCAGCCAGTGACTTCTAGATAGGAACAGATTTAGATCACTTGATTCTCCTTTGCATGCTAGGTCTAGTAATCACTGAGCAGGAAGAAGATACCATGGGAAAATGTTCATTTAGCTCAAGGCTCCATATATACGTGTAAAGACATGAATCATATTAACCAAGCTGCATTAAAATATAAAGTATACGTTAGCCCCAGAATTCCAGATACTTTCTATTTCTACTATTATTGGGACACGTATTTCAAGTAATATGAATGTTCCCCCCCCCCGCAGGGAGTTCTTGCCAATTTTCTTTATACGCCATGTACAAAATATATGTACAAGTTAAAATGGTTTCATGTACTTTGGGTTAACCAAGTCTGAGTTTAGAATATTAATGTATAGTTTAGAATACTAATATCTCTTTTGATGGTTAATCTTGTTTGTCAATCTAACTGCATCTGTAATCAACTCAAACCCAGGTAGATGGACACACCTGTAAGGGAATTTATTTTTCTTGATATGATCATTTGAAGTGAAATGACACACCCTAAATTTATATTATTTAATGTTGGAGGACACACCCTAAATCTGAACCATACTTGCTGGTGTCAGGATCAATACTAGGACATGGAAGAAGGAAGCTTTTGATTTTTCTCCTGCTTTCCCTCATTCTTGCTGTTAAGCCCATCTTTCCTGCTTCTGAGGTATTCTTTCACTGGTATTAGGACCTATTTCTGCAGGATTCCAACATACACAGAACAACTCCCAAGTTCTTCCCCCTTTCTGTCAGGAGATAGCTATTGTTGGACTAGCTGAAAGCACAGATTGTCTACCACACTAATAACTACTCTTTTGATATATTATTTTTGATAATATATATTCCTGTGTTCTACCAGCTGTATTCCCCTAGAGAACCCTGATTAATACAACTTTCATGTTCCAACTTTGTTTCTTTATGACACAAATTGTGAACCTACATCCCTTAAAATAATGGGTCTACATCACCTCCAGCTTGGCCATCTCTTAGTGTGTTCTCAGCACAGGGGCACATCTTATCATTCTTACAAGATAAGGAAAGTCTATATATATGTTAGGAATTTACATTAAGTAGCTATTGTCTACCAGAATCTCAAAACTTAAAAAGGGGGCATTTTGTTCATTTGTAAATTAATCACTATATGCTTTGCCCCTAAGAAAGCAATGCATATGTAATCAAATTTGAATGTCTTCTTCAGCCTCGGAGTATTTTCATTAACTTAAGTCTCTGTCATGCTAGGGACTCACAGACAGAAACCTGGGGAGGTGACTGAGAATTCCTTTCAATGTAAAAACAAAGAGACAAAACAGCAACAACAAAGATCAGACCATTTGATATCCACTTATTTTACACTTGTATTTCTCTTCCATTGAGAGATATAATTAGTACATAATTAATCTGGAGAATAATTATAATTGCTTTTAAAAATTTCAATGAGTAATTTAGAGAGGTCATCCTTGAAAAAAATTTACTAATGCGCAAATTACATATGATCCCTCAGAAATGTATGAGCACTTGCATTTCATCTTTCTTTTTTAAATTTAATATAATTTTTACTTATTTACTTATTATATCCCACTGACTGCCCCCACCTAGTCAACCCTCCCACAATTCTTCCCCCTCCCACTCTCCTTCTCCTCTGAGCTGGTGGCATCCTCATCCTCCCTAGGTATCCTCCCTTCCTGGTACTTCAAATCTAGCTGCTTCCTTTCCTTCTGAGGCTACACAGGGCAGCCCAGTTAGAAGAACACATCCCATGGACAAGCAACAGCTTTTGGGACAGCCCCTGTTCCAGTTGTTTGGGACCCACATGAAGACCAAGCTGCACATGTGCAACTTATTTTTTTTCCTAAATAAGAAAATTTTAATATATTATCTTGATTACCTTTTTAAATTATATATTTTTATTTTCTATATTCTTTGTTTACATTTCAAATGATTTCCTCTTTTCCAGTTCCCCCCTCCCTGTATGTCCCATAAACCTTCTTCTCTCCACTCATTCTCCAATCACCTCCCTCCTTTTTCTCTGTCCTGGTAGATCAAGCCTTTCCAGGATCAGGACCCTCTCCTTACTTCTTCATAGGAGTCATTTGTTATGCTAATTGTGCCTTGGGTATTCAGAGCTTCTGGGCTAATTAATATCCACTTATCAGAGATTGCATTCCATGTGTATTCTTTTGTGATTTGGTTACCTCACTTAGGATGATATTTTCCAGATCCAACCATTTGCCTAAAAATTTTGTGAATTCATTGTTTTTAATTGCTGAGTAGTATTCCATTGTGTAAATATACCACATTTTCTGTATCCATTCCTCCATTGAGGGACATCTGGGTTCTTTCCAACTTCTGGCTATTATAAATAAGGCTGCTATGAACATAGTGGGGCATGTGTCTTTATTGCATGCCAGGGAATCCTTTGGGTATATGCCCAGGAGAGGTATAGCAGGGTCCTCCGGAAGTGTCACGTCCAATTTTCTGAGGAACCGCCAGACTGGCACATGTGCAACTTATGAGCAGGAAGGTCTAGTTCTAGCCCGTATATGTTTTTTGCTAGTGGTTCAGTTTCTGAGACCTCCAATAGCCCAGGTTAGTTGACACTGTTGGTCTTCCTGTGGAGTCTCTGTCCCCTTCAAGGCCTCAATCCGTCCTCCTGTTCTTCTATAAGAGTCCCCACAGTTTGGCTGTGGGTGTCTGCATCTGTCTGTGTCAGCTAATAGATGGAGCCTCTCAGAGAACAGCCATGTAGGCTTCTGTCTGCAAGCATAACAGAATATCCTTAATACTGTCAGGAATTGACACTTATCTGTGGAGTAGATCTCAATTTACACTGGTTATTGGTTGGCAGTTCTCTCTCTCTGCTCTGTCCCCAATCCTTGCCTTTCCTGTAGACAGGAGAAATTTCAGGTTGAATGTTTTGTGGGTATGTTCGTGTCTATTGCTCCTCTGGGGTTCCTGCCTGGCTACAGGAGGTAGCCTCTCCAAGTTTCATATCCCCAATGTTGTAAGTCACATCTAAGGTCACCCCTATTGATTCTTAGGCAGCTCTTTTATCCCAGGTCTCTGTCTTGTCCTGTACATCATCTTTCTACATGCAGCTCCTAAATCTTCTTACTGTCATTTCCAGTGTTCCTCTAAAGAACACAAAGTGATGTCTGCAGTAAAACGGACCCGCACAGTTCCTCTGTGTGAGATTTTTAGCCATAATGTGCAAAGCAAAGGTGACAAGCAGCACGAGGTGCCCTTTTCAGGATGTGTAAAGAACATGTGATCCTGTGCTGTGAGAACCTGGTGAGACCCGACCGGCTTGACTGGTGCATTAACTCACAATCACCATGAATATACATAGTGTTTACTTTTCTCAGAGTTGTCAATTTTTAAGAGTAATGCGATTTGAACATTATCAGAGGAGGCTAAAACAACCACAGTGGAACAGACACAATGGGAGTAAAAGTGGAAGAACTTGGGTAATTTGTAGAAGAGGCATAATTTATGTTATTTCTATAATGAGCCCAGAGACAGGACAATTTAAATTGCATATATTATCCTGCAGATATATAACAGATGATGAATTTTCCTAATACAAACTTTACAAACCCTCATATTTTACTATCCTGAGCAATTATATGATATGTATTTGTATATTTACAAATTGATGATGAGGCATATAGGATATGAATATAGGACTACACAATGTGTATAATGTGTAGTCTTGAGTGATAGCTCTGAATATTAGTGGATAAATGCAGCTGCATTCTGAGGATTGTATGGGAGAGCATTTCTGCTTCTGTCTAAGTTACAGATGGAAGCTTTGTTATCAGCTGAGAAGGGGTGAGGAAATTATGTTTTGATTTGGGGTGACCCTGAGGCTGTTCCTTACAAAAGGAGATGACTTATGCTGATTTGTGAGTAAATGATCCCAAGGGAGAGGATTTGTAAAAAAAAAAAATAAATAAAAATAAAAAAAATAAAAAAGAGGACAGGGAGATATCTCAGTGTGGGGACACAACTATGATCTTGGAGGTTTTATATTCAGATTGCTGGACCAACAACATTTTTTTCAATGAAGTCAGGACCAGAAATACAAATTAATAGTCAAGAGGGCTAATATCCAATATATACAAAGACTCAAGAAGTTATACTCCAGAGAGCCAAATAACCCTATTAAAAATGGGGTACAGAAATAAAGAATTTTCACCTGAGGAATATCAAATGACTGAGAAGCTCCTAAAGAAATGCTTAACATTCTTAGTCATCAGGGAAATGCAAATCAGAACAACCCTGAGATTCCACCTCACACCAGTCAGAATGGCTAAGATCAAAAACTCAGGAGAAAACAGGTGCTGGCAAGGATGTGGATAAAGAGGAACACTCCTTCATTGTTGGTGGGATTATAAGCTGGTACAACCACTCTGGAAATCAGTCTGGCTATTCCTCAGAAAATTGGACATAGTATTACCCAAGGCCCCAACTATACTACTCCTGGGCATATACCCAAAGATTCTCCAACATATAACAAGCACACCTGCCCCACTATGTTCATAACAGCCATATTTATAATAGACAGAAGCTGGAAAGAACCCAGATGTCCCTCAACAGAGGAATGGATATAGAAAATGTGGTACATTTACATAGTGGAGTACTAGTCATCTATTAAAAACAAGGAATTCATGAATTCATGAATGGATGGAACTAGAAAATATCATCATGAGTGAGGTAACATAATCATTCTCCCTTTGAGGCTAGACAAGGCAGCCCAGCTAGAAGAACATATCCCATAGATAGGCAACAGCTTTTGGGACAGCCCCTGTTCCATTTGTTTGGGACCCACATGAAGACCAAGCTGCACATCTGCTACATATGAGCAGGGAGGTCTAGTTCTAGCCTGTGTGTGCTTTTTGTTAATGATTCAATTTCTGAGACTGATAAACTACCATTATTATATAAGTTATATAACCTATATGTTATATATTAATGTATATTGCCTAATTCATTTAATTTAAAAATTAATTTAAAGTTAATTCAAAAAACAATAGTTCCTATTTTATAAATGAAATCAGAGTACACTAGACAAAGATTCATTTGCACTATGCAACTAAGCAAAAAAAGAAAAAAGAAAGAAAAAATGACAACCCACCCATAAAAAAATTTTAAGTAATGAGGTAGTAATAGGGCTTGCCAAGATCTCATTGCTGATCCAAAATTATAAAGTCTATAAATCAAGACTAATTTTAAGCTGTATGAAATATGATTTGCATTTCTTTACCTCATCTGCAAAAGAACAATCATGGCTGTTAGAACCTCAGGTTGAAAATAAATTGCAACTCAATTCAATGTTTTTAAAAAATCTAAATTTAATTCTCCTAGAATTTTATAAAATATGTTTTGATCAAATTCACACATTCCCCTCATTCTTCCCAATCTACTCCCAATTCAACCCTACTCAATTTTGTGCATTGCTTGTTTATTTTTATGTCCACAAAGCCTAATCTGTGCTGTCCATAGATTCTTTGATGTGTGGCCTTCTGCTAGAGTGTAGTCATCTTACCATGAACTATACTCTTGAAGGAAACTGATTCTCCCTACATATTCATTCATCACTAATTGCCAGTAGTTCTTTGGCTAAGAGTAAGGCATAGTGCCTGCTTTTCTTCTCTATCTTGGAATTTGGTCAGATTTGAAACCTGTGTGTGTTGTCACAAACACTGTAAGTTCATTGCATAAGTACTCTGTTGTATCCAGAAGATACTGTTTCTTGTAGCCACCCTTTGTCCCTGGTTCTTACACCCCTTCCTCTTTCATCATAATCCTGAGCAATGACATGGGGAAGTGTGACATAGATACCCCACTGGAGCAGAGAATTTGATTGCCTCTTATTCTCTATACCTAGATAAATTGTGGATCTGTGTTAATCATTATCAACTACAAATAGAACCTCCTTTGATAAGGGTTAGATGTATTAATCTTAATATGATAACCCTTGAGGAGTCAGTTTATGTACATTTAGTATTGCAATAGTAGTAGGTTATTACCTAGGACCTGTCTCTAGACAAATGTTCTTGGCTCATTAGTAGCACTAGATTTTAAATAGCAGAGGTGGCCTTGAATCAAATTAGTGAATGGTGGTTGCTCCTGTAATGTTTTGGCCACTGTTGCACTAGTGTGTATGTCTTTCCAGACCAGTTGTTATTTTCGCTTGCTGGGTTAACAACTATGTAAGAGTGATGATTAGTTTTCTTCTCTGGTACCATGTGTAGCACCTTCCAGTGCTACGAAAACTAGCCAATAGGGATGAATCTTCCAGAACAATAAAAGCTTAATATCTGTTCTATGACTCAAGTGTGTAGCATCTTCAGCGCAAGGGATTCATTATCAAGTTCTGGAAGATCACAAATCATGGTAGCAATGAAGAACTATGAGATCTCACTAGACAAGGGCTCCAGAAGAGGAAAGATACTTATGTCACTGGGCTTTTCTTAGCGTATGTGATTAACTAATAGGAGTACTGTCATCTGTTACAAGAGGGCTATATTTTACATATATACATATGGAAGTTTCTATGTGATTGCACAGGTTTCCATATCTTTACTAAAGATCTTCAGTGATATTTTTTTTCTTCCCTGTATTTCCTCTTCTACTTTGCCCTTGAATTTCCCACCAAAATGTAACCATTTCTGCTCTGCTATTTCCCTTCATGCCTTTAAACCACTGTATTCTGTCTCTCAGTCTTTGAAGGTCTCTACCATTGGCCCTAAGTAGCTTACTAACTTATACAAGTATTCCAAATGAAGCACAAATATCTGAGGATTCAAAACTAACCTCTACAAATGAGAGAGAACACATGAAATACTGAAATTACAGGTAGATGGATAGAACTGGAAATAACCAGTTTGAGTGAGGTAACTCAGACCCAGAAAATGAATTAGATTTTTTTGTAGTGAAGGAGGAGCTCTCCAAACTTTAAATGTGGTGCAACCCTTGAATAATAACCAGATTACAGGTCTATTCCTCATTTAGTGTTCCTTTATGCGTTGTGACATTTACATGAGAATATCCCAAAAATGCAGGTTTGACATCTGATTTTGCAGGCAGCTCTGAGCATTCCTTTTTTTTTTTCAAAAATAAAAATCAGCTTCATGCATAAATTCAGATGTTTTAAAATAATAACATGCCTTTGTTGAATTTTAATACTTGAACTGACATATGCATGTGCAAAGGGAATGCAAATAAAGAATCCATTTACACATTCCTGCAGCTTCTCATAGTAATTGTCCCCAAGGAGGGGGATATTTAACATGCAAGTCAAAGAAATTTACTAAATTGGAGACCATGATATTCTCACAGTTTTATAGATAATAAAATTGAGAGAAAGAAATGTTAAATAATAATCCTAGGTTTGTTGTGATCATAGATATTTTATTCAAACATTTAAAAACATCAAAATTTTAATAAATTTTGAACACTTAGAACCTCAAAGAAAAGATATTTATTTTTTAAATGAATAAAATTACAATAATTAAAATCCACAATAAAGTTTGTTAAGGTAAATGGATTAAAAATAGAAATATTATACAGATAAATTATTTT
This sequence comes from Apodemus sylvaticus, assembly GCF_947179515.1. Lineage (NCBI taxonomy): Eukaryota > Metazoa > Chordata > Mammalia > Rodentia > Muridae > Apodemus > Apodemus sylvaticus. The sequence continues at coordinate 50,184,071 of NC_067494.1, forward strand.
CTAAATGTTTATATGCAGATCATAAAAATTAATTTTATTTTTGGAATTTATTTTCATACTTATTAGATTTCTACTTTCACCCAGAGAGGATTGATATGTGATCCGTAATGTTTGCTTGTCTATGTGACATGTGGCTGCACTAGAAATAAATAGCAATACAATGAGAATCTATTTTAATGGGTGAACTATATGAAAATTGTTATATCAACAGAGGAAAGGAGAAGCATTGTAAATCTGGTGCTCCCTCAGCTTCAGATGCTCCCTCAGCTTCAGATGCTCCCTCAGCTTCAGATGCTCCCTCAGCTTCAGATGCTCCCTCAGCCAGCCTTCAGTGATTACATGTCAGCAGCACCACCACCTGTCATCAAATTCCCATAAAAGGTCTCCTATATCACCTATTCGCCTCTGGTCTTTTGTTCTCTGTTTCTCTCTGTCTCTGTGTCTCTGTCTCTATCTGTTTCTGTCTCTCTGCCTCTGTCTCCCTCTCTCTCCTTTTATTGTATATTGGAAGTGTGTTATCTGCTTTTCAATTTTATGGCCCAGAGGTTTATAATTAAAGGATAGCCTTGTGGCTCAGGAGAGATTTGGACTTCGGTTTTTAAACAGTGTTGAGACTGTAAAATACTATGAAGACTTTGGAAGCTGGAGTAAATGTGTTTGAATTATGATATGGCTATAATTCTATGGGGGTCAGGAACTAGAAAGTGGTATAAAGTGGTAGTTTGAATAAGAATGGTCTCCATTGAGTTATATGCTTGACTATTTGGTCCCCAGTTAGTGAAGCCATTTGGAAATGATTAGGAAGTGTGGCCTTCTTCGAGTAGATGTAGTCGTGTTGGAGTGTATGTGACCTTGTGGGAGGATGTGCACCACTGTGCTCCTGGCTTTGCGTTTTTGAAAGCCCATGCCTGGTCCCATCTCTTGCTCTGTCTGCTGCCTGCAATTCAGTAAGTAGAAGCTCTCAGCTATTTCTCCAACACAAGCCTGTCTGCTTCTGGCCATGATTATCATGGGCCAATTCTCTGAAACGGTAAGCAAGCTTCAAGTTAAATGATTTCTTTTGTAAGAGTTGCTTTGGTCATGTTTTCTTCTTACAACAATAGAACGGTAACTAAGACAATAAACTACTACATTTTTTGACTGGGAAAATGAACCTATTGGTAAAGTATTTCTTTAATGTAAGCATGAATACCTGAGTTCTAGTCCCTAGTATGTATATATAGAAGCCAGACACACAAATCTGTAATCTCAGCACTGTGGTAGTAGGGTAATCAAGTTAGTTGAATGAGATAATCTATCTCAAAAAACAATAAAAGGTTGAATAGTGATTGATTATCAAGTGATATTATATCTTTGTACACACACACACACACACACACACACACACATATATATATAACATATATGCCAAGCACACATATATACTCTCTTTCCCTGTCTCCCTTTTCTCTAATTTATATACAAAAATGTGAAAGTATTCATAGTGCTGAATACAGCCTACAATTTGATGCAATCTCCACCAAAATTTCAACTATACTGATAGAAATAGAAAAATGAATCACAAACTCTGTAAAGCAGGAAAATAAACACCATAAAGATTAAAACAGCATGCAATTCGGAAAGTGTCATAATATCGAGCCCTATGTATCATTTTTGGCAAGATCTGACAGAAAAAAATACAGAGACGACTGAACTTGTAGGTTGAGCTATTCAATAGAGTGAGTTTTTTTATGATGCAGAAGGGAAACAGGTAAATGTTTCATCTGTGGTATGGTTATATTGATGAGACAATGGACAGAAAGTCCACCTCCATGGGTGGTGGGGATGACTTCAGGTAAGACCATAGATATTATTCAAAAACAAGAAGTCATACAAGGAGCACAAAGGCTAAAAGGTGGATAGCTATGAGCAAGGAATCTCTATATAGAGTCTCTGTTATTAATTTTCTAGATGATGTAAAAAAATCAATTTGGCAGGGGAAATTTTAGCTGTGAGAGAAGCTCTGGAAGACTTGAAAACAACAGAAATGTGAAATAGACAGCTAGGAACATGGGAGATCACACGGACCCTTGAAGTACTTTAATACTAGCAGGCATAATTAGGAGTTAATTTGAAACTGATTGTACAAAATTTCAAAGAAGTGTAATATCTTCTCACCAGCCTCAAGGAGATAATGAAATAAAAAAAGAAAAGAAAAAAGGGTCAGAGTTGTAGGCTATTCTTCAGTTTACGCAGGCGCATAGATACAAGTAGAGAGTAGACAGGAGTGAACTGTTAAGTATTTCCGTTTTGCCATGAATGTTTATTCTCTGAAAACAGATAAGATAAGGAAGAGAATGGAAGTGTACATGCGAGACTGAATAGTGCAAATGGTGGTTTGGCTACAGAATGAGTGTGAAGAGAGTAACTGAGTGTGTGACCTGACAGACATGGGGTGGTGTTGTCTAAGAGTAGGGTCTACAGAGTGGAGTTATGAAAGGCCTAGGTGTTGTGGTAACAGTGATTGGCAGATGAAGGAACTACAGAGGTGTAAGTCATTAGAACTTCAAAGTGCTGGATGCCACCTGCACTTCAAGTTCAGAAAGGAGTGATGACTCTATTCAATCTCAGAAATGTCTTCCTGAGGATTTGACAAGGTATAGCATTAATTGGGGGTGGGAGGATTGGGGTTTGTTTGGACATAACGGATTTGGTAAGAGGAGAACCTTATCAAAGTGGAAATGATGAAATATCTTGCCTTAAGGTGGTATGGGAGAAAATAAATCTGTTGGGTAATCTACAGAAGAAGTATCCAAGGAGAGGCATGTCTCAAGCAGGTATGGAAGAGGAAAGACAAAGAAAGAAACAGAAAAGAATAAAGTTTTCCTTGTGACAATTTACTTTACTTATGACACAGTTTCATCTTCAAATAATTCCTATTCCTCTTCTTATTCCTTCATACCGATGTCTTCTTCGATTTTTTAAAATTATGTTATTTATTTGCATTCCAGTCACTGCTCCCACCTTTGTCCCCCCTCCCACACTTCTTCATCCCATTGCTCCTCCCTCTTGCCTCTGAGAGCCCCCCTCACATCAGTCACCAGACTTCCCTCTCTTCCCTGGGGCCTCAAGGCTCTCAAGGGTTGAGTGCATCTTGTACCACTGAGGCCAGACCAGGCAGATCTCTGCTATATATGTACCAGGGGCCTTGGACCAGCCTATTATATGCGCCTGGTTGGTTGCTCCCTGTCTGGGAGCTCCCTGGTGTCTGGGTTAGTTGAGACTGCTGGTCTTTCTATGAGGTTGCTCACCCCTTTAGCTTCTTTAATCCTTCCCCTAATTCAATGATAGAGTTCCCCAACTTCAGCCCATAGGGTTCCCCAATTTCGCCCAATGGTTGGGTGTAAGTATCTGCTTTATTTCAGCCAGGTGTTGGTAGGGCCTTCCAGAGGACACCCATGCCAGGCTCCTGTCTATAAGCACATCATAGCATAGTAGTGTCAGGCCTTGGTGGCCCCTTCTCCTTTGAGATGGATCCCAAGTTGGGCCAGTCACTGGATCTCCTTTCCTCTAGTCTTTTCTCCATATTTGTTCCTGCAGTTATTTTAAACAGGAACAATTCTGGGTCAAGAATTTCGATGTGTGTAGTAATCCTGTCCCTCCACTTGAGGCCTTGTATATTGGAGGAAGACTCTTAGTTCCCTTTCCCAGGTGTTGGACATTTTTAGTTAAGGTCACCCCCAGTGAGTCCTGAGAGTGCCTCACTTCCTGGGTCTCTGGTACTTTCTAGATAGTCCCCTCACTTCCTTTTCCCTGCGGTTGATGTTTTCTATTTATTCTCTCGGCCCTCTGGGCTTCTCTACGTTCCCTTCACCCCATATCTGATCCAGTTTGCCTTTCCCCTCCACGCTCTCTCCCATGAAGGTCCCTCCGTCCTTCTGCCTCCTGTGATTATACCCTTCCTCCTTCTAAGTGGGGTTGAAGCCTCCTCACTTGGGCATTTCTGCTGGTTGCCCTTCTTACAGTCTGTAGGTTGTATCCTAGGATTTCTGTACTTTTTGACTAAAATATCTGCTTGTGAGTGAATACATACTATACATGTCTTTCTGGGTCTGAGATACCTCACTCAGGATTTCCTAGTTCCATTCTTATGCCTGCAAAATTCATGATGTCCCATTGTGTAAATGAGCCATACTTTCTGTATCCATTCTTCAGTTGAGGGACATCTGGGTTGTTTCTAGCTTCTGGCTATTACAAATAAGGCTGCTATGAACATGGTAGAGCCTGTGTCCTTGGTATGGTTGGGGACATCGCTTGAGTATATGCCCAAGAGTTGTATAGCTGGGTCTTCAGGTAGAACTTTCTGTAATTTTCTGAAGAACTGCCAGATCTTTTTCTCCACATCCTCACCAGCATCTGCTGTCACCTGAGTTTTTGATCCTAGCCATTCTGATTGGTGTTAGGTAGAATCTCAGGGTCATTTTGATTTGCATTTCTCTGATGACTAAGGACTTTGAACATTTCTCTAAGTGTTTCTCAGCAATTCAAGATTTTTCTGTTGTGAATTCTCCATTTAGTTCTGTCACCAAATTTTAATTGGTTTATTTTATTATTTTTTAGAGGTTATCTTCCTGAGAGTTTATATATTTTGGATATTAGCCCTCTTTTGGATGTAGGGTTAGTGAGGACTTTTTCCCAATCTGTAGGTTGCCGATTTGTCCTATTGACAGTGTTTTTTGCTTTTCAGTTTTATGAAGTAATATTTATCAATTCCCCCTGTGCCAATGAGTTCAAGACTCTTTCCCGCTTTCTCTTCTGTTATATTCAGTATATCTGATTTTATGTTGAGGTCATTGATCCATTTGGACTTGAGCTTTGTACAAGGTGTTAAATATGGATCTATTTTCATTCTCCTACATATAGGCCATCAGTTAGACCAATACCATTTATTGAAGATACTTGCTTTTCTCCATTGTATGTTTTGGGCTGCCTTGTCAAAGATCAAGCGTTCATAGGCATATGGCTTTACTTCTGGGTCTCCAATTCTATTCCATTGACCTTCTTGTCTGTCTCTGTAATAATAGCATGTTTTTGTCCACTACTGCTTTGTAGTATAGCTTTAGGTCAGGAATGGCGATCCACCTGGAAGTTCTTTTATTGTTGAGAATTGCTTTGGCTATCCTGTTTTTTTTTTTTTTTCCATATGAAGTTGAAAATTGTTCTTTTGTTGTCTGTGAAGAACTGTGTTTTAATTTTGATGGGGATTGCACTGAATCTGTAGATTACTTTTGGTAAGATGGTAGTTTTCACTGTGTTACTCCTACCTGAGCATGGGAGATCTTTCCATCTTCTGAGGTCTTCTTCCACTTCTTTCCTCAGTGATTTGAAGTTCTGGTCATACAGATAATTCACTTGCTTGATATAAGGTACACCAAGATATTTTATACTATTTGTGACTATTGTGAAGGGATTTGTTTCCCTGCTTTCTTTTTCAGCCTGTTGATCATCTGTGGAAAGGAAGGCTACTGACTTATTTTAGTTAATTTTATATCCAACCACTTTGCTGAAGTTATCAGCTGTAGGAGTTCTCTGATGGAAGTTTGAGGGTCACTTATGTATACTATCATATCTTCTGAAACTAGTGATACTTTGACTTCTTCCTTTCCCATTTGTATGCCCCCGATCTCCTTTTGCTGTCTAAATCCTCTAGGTGGAACCTCGAGTATTATATTGCATAGGCAGGGAGAGAGTGCTCAACCTTGTCTTGTATCGGATTTTAGTGTGATCATTTCTAGTTTCTCTTCACTTAATTTTATATTAGCTGTTGGTTTGCTATATATTGCTTTTGTTGTTTAGGTATGAACCAAGAAAAGAGGCATTGTATTTGGCAAAGGCTTTTCTACCTGAAAATGAGCTGAATCTGTGGGTTTTTTCTCCTTGATTTTGTTTATATAGTGTATTACATTTGTGGATTTTTGTATATTGGACTGTCCTTGTATCCCTGGGATGAAGCCTACTTGATCGTGATGAATCATGGTTTTAATATGTTGTTGGATTAAGTTTATTGAGTATTTTTGCATCCATATTCATTAGCAAAATTAGTCTAAGATTCCCTTTCTTTGTTGGATCTTTTGTGTGCTTTAGGTATCAGAGTAACTGTGGCTTAATAAAATGATTTAGATAGTGTTCCTTCTGTTTCTATTTTGTGAAGTTGTTTGAGGAGTATTGGTATTAGCTCGTCTTTGAAGGTCCAGGAGAATTCTTCACTAAAACCATCTGACCTTGCTTTTTTTTGGGGGGGGGTTCTTATGATTATTTTTATTTCGTTAGGGGTCATGGAACTTTTTAAATAGTTTACTTGCTCTTGATTTAACTTTGGTATATGATATCTGTCTTAAAAAAATCATCCTTTTCATCTAGATTTTCCAGTTTTGTAGTAGGTTCTGATGATTTTTTTTAATTTCCTCAGATTCTGTTGTTATGTCTTCCTTTTCATTTTTGATTTTGTTAATTTTGATACTGTCTCTGTGCCTTTTAGTTAGTTTGTTTAACGGTTTATCTTGTTGATTTTCTTGTTGATTCTTTGTATTGTTCTCTTGGTTTCTAAGTGTTGATTTCAGCCTCTTAGATATGTTTGCTTCTTTCTGTTCTAGAGCTTTCAGGTGTGCTGTTAAGTTGCCTGTTCCTGATTTCTTTTGTAAGTTATCCATCTCCAGGGTTGCCTCCCTTTGTGTTTTCTTTATTGTTTCTATTCCTGTTTTGTTTGATTCCTTCACCTGTTTGATTGCATTTTCCTGTATTTCTTTAAGGGATTTGTTTCTTCTTTAAGGGCTTCTACTTGTTTGCTTCTGTTTTCCTGTATTTCTTCAAGGAATTCTTTATATCCTCCTTAAAGGCCTCTATCATCTTTAGGAACTGGTATTTTAGGTCATTATCTTGATTTTCATGAGTATTAGGGTTCCCAGGGCCAAATTGCTTTGGGTTCTGTTGCTTTTGATCTTATGATTGCCTCTGGCCATCTGGTTCTCTCTGGTATTAACTGGCCTGGGTGTCTCTGACTGGAATGGGTCTTCTTGGAGGCAGGTAGGGCTCTGTGACCTCAGTTAGGGCAGGTCTCTTTGGAGGCAGACAAGTGCTGTTTCTGGTTAGGGTAGGCCTCTGTGTCTGTAGTTAGATCAGGCCTCCTATGCCCCTGGTTACTGTGGACCTCCTGTGCCTTTGGTTACTGCAAACTTGTGGGAATCTCAAAGGTTGTGGCATTTAGGGGAGTTTTGGGCCACTGACTGGAAGGAAGGTAGAGCTGTGTGCCTTGGGCCACTGTGGACCTCCTGGGAAGCAGCAGGCTGCAGTGTTTGGGCAAGTATTGCTCAACCCATGTCTTCTTACAACACCACAGACATTGATCTACAAGTACAGCAGAATGTCTTAGTTACTCAGGCAGTGTCAGGTATAGGTTGTGTTTTGTGGAGAGGGCATTAAGTCAAATCAGATGCCCAAACTCAATGTGATAGTTTTTATTTATATTATTATATTTTATTTTGTTATATTACTGTTATTATCTTTTAGAAGTCTGTTTGATTTCTAATGCAAGACAGAAGGGAATTGTTCCAGATCAGAGGAATGGGAAGGAAGAACTTAGAGGAGTAGAGAGAAGAGAAACTGATCAGGATATATTATATGAAAAAAATCTATTTTTAATAAAAGGAAAATAATACAATAGGCACAACTTTTGGCAACAGAAGCTATCTTTTTCACAGTTTGTCTATTACACCTAAGTGACTTGGTTTTGAAAAAGACAGCTTAAAGCACTAAATCTCTGTAAAGTGAGTGATATAAATTTTTGTCACTGTACAGAGAAAAGTTAAACTGTTCCTTCTCAAACTTTACTGAGCTCTATGATCTCTCTAGTATTCAGCTTTACTAGAAGGAAGCTGAGCTGTTCTGTCTTTTCCTACAAATGTCGGAATAGTTGGTAAGCAAACTCAGAGACTTAATCAGCTGACATTTTCATAGTCCTTGAACATCAAAAACATTAGCTCAACCCTATTCCCTACCTCTCACTTAACTTGTGACTTAAGCAACAAGGAGTGGAATTAAGCACATACAGTAATTAAAGATTGGCTTTCGATCTTAGAAGAAGTCTAGAGATATAAGCTCTAAATTAAATTTGGTTTAATGCTTTTAGTATTGATGAGTTCGAGCCAATGGAACAACTCCTTTTCTTTTTTAAAGCTTAATTTGAGTGTAAGCTTTTATTCACTGAATTTGTTATTCATTTCAGGAGTGAATTTAACAAATGTCAACTGAGGTTCGATTTCAAAAGCACTCATTCAATCATTTGTAATTATTCTATTCTCACGCAACAATATTCTGAAAAAAATTACTGGTGCTCATGTATTTTGTTTAGTGAAATTTAATCAAGCAAACAGGACTCTAGAGAATAATGCTGCATTTCTGAGACAGATAAAATGAAGTCTTGTTTGCATGAATTTTGCGTTTTATTTGCTTTACTTTGAAGTATATTTTTCTGAACTTTTTGTAACCAATCCTAACCTTGTACATCTTGTCAGGATCTCCATTAACTAATCTTACCTATTTTGTATGTTTTCAATAATTTTTAATACAACAGAGTACTCAGGACTTTATTTGTTCCAATAGTCATCCAGAGGAGAAACTAGGATATAAATCCTGCAGGATTATTCTTTGTCTTTCTCTCTTTTAGAGAATTCATAACTGAGAAGAACACACATACACACACATATACACACACACACACACACACACAGAGAGAGAATTCCTGAAAGATTTACAAATACTATATTTTATGAAAATTACATGAATTAAAACCCATCAAGTCCCATTTTATATCTCAGTATGTGTTTGTGTTAAACTTATCAGCATAAACAAATGCTCATGAAGGAAAACAATCTTTGAAAACTCACCAGGAATTGGGATTTCATGGCTCAGTTTTCAGAATCATAACTGCAATCATGTTAGTGAGTAACATGCCCAGTCCCTTGTAAGGAGAAGATCTGTCAGGTGTGATCTAAATACAACACCACGGTACCTATTTCTCAGTTAGCAATGACCTATCTTCATTGGAAAAAAGTGGTTACTTGATTTTGATTGAGAACTGCTTGTAGGTCATTGTGTTTTCTTTTGCCTGATTTTGTGAGCCCAAACTCAAATGAAATCTGCTAATCATCCTTCACTTATGAAACAGACTCAACAGAAAGAAAATAGCTATTGGGGTGACTTGATTTTAGTCAAGTTACAGGCAATTCTAGTGACAAGCAAGAGGGCTCTTTCTTAATACTTTAGACCCTCTGTCAAAAAATCCATTATAATATTTTAGAAGGCTTACTGTCAGATATCCAATTCTATATTACACAGAAAATTGTATCTTGTTAGTCTTTTTTCTTTCTTCTGACAATTTTTCCATCTTTCTGACAGCCTCATAGATTGATTTAACACTAACTAGACTTGCCTGTTCATTTTGCACACACCATGTATGCAATTTATCTTTGTATAGAAGCTTGCTGTGATGAATTAACCACCTCTTAAAATAATCTCCTCAACTTTATCCAGGCCCATACCTATGGCATGTAAGTTCTACCTCTCCTGTATACAGTAACTCAAGATTATTTTGATTTTTAAAATACTATCACTGTGGATTTAATCCTTCAGATATTTTTTCTAACAGGAATGAACTAGTAATTTGTAATTCCAGACAACATAAGAAGTGATTGATGAAAATTCACTGAATAAATTTAGGGTAATTTTATTATCTTCATTCTTCATGCAGAGAATTTGAAGTAAAATCTATAAAGTCCAACTTCTCAATCTTTTTTGCCTTTTAGGTTTTCTGCAATTTTTCTCTCTTAGAAACATTAATTTGGCTGCTACCATTTGTTAAATTTGTCTGCTTCATGTGTTATTTGAGTACCTCAGCAATGACTACATACATAGTTAAAATATAACTTGAAAATGAGGACATATTAGGTCTGTTGTTATCATTTAAATATAAAAACTAGAATGCAAATCAAAACAACCCTGAGATTTCACCTCACACCAGTCAGAATGGCTAAGATTAATAAAATCAGGAGACAGCAGGTGTTGGCGAGGATGTGGAAAAAGAGGAATACTCCTCCATTGCTGGTGGGATTGCAAGCTGGTACAACCACTCTGGAAATCAGTCAGGCGGTTCCTCAGAAAACTGTGCATGACACTTCCGGAGGACCCTGCTATACCTCTCCTGGGCATGCATATACCCAGAAGATTCTCCAGCATGTAATAAGAACACATGCTCCACTATGTTCATAGCTTATTTATAATATCCAGAAGCTGGAAAGAACCCAGATGTTCCTCAATGGAGGTATGGATACCAAAAATGTGGTATATTTACACAATGGAATACTACTCAGCAATTAAAAACAATGAATTTATGAACTTCTTAGGCAAATGATTGGAACTAGAAAATATCATCTTAAGTGAGGTAACCCACTCACAAAAGAACACACATGGAATACAATCACTGATAAGTGATACGAGCCCAGAAGCTCTGAATACCCAAGACACAATTCACATACCAAACCATTCCCAAGAAGGAAGGAAGGAGAGGGCCCTGGTCCTAGAAAGGCTTGATGCAGCAATGTAGGGGATTACCAGGACAGAGAAGTGGGAGGGGGTTGATTGGGGAATGGACAGAGGAGCTTATGGGACTTATTGGGAGGGGGTAACCAGGGAAAGGGGAAATCATTTGGAATGTAAACAAAGAATATACAAAAAAGCCTGGCGGTGGTGGCAGCAGCGCACACCTTTAATCCCAGCACTTGGGAGGCAGAGGCAGGCAGATTTCTGAGTTCGAGGCCAGCCTGGTCTACAAAGTGAGTTCCAGGACAGCCAGGGCTACACAGAGAAACCCTGTCTCGGAAAAGAAAAAAATATATATAGAAAAAAAAAAGAAGTGGCTTTTCCCACTTCAAATGACCCAACTAAGAAAAAGAAATGCCTCACAGTTGTACCCAGCCAATTTTGAGATTAATTAATTCCAGATGTAATCAAGTTGACAATCAAGAATCATCATCACAAAACATTGCCAGAAATATAGGTATTTTATGTAGGCATAATTTTTTTCATTATAAGTTTACTATAGTCTTTCATCATTATATTTAATTTCTATATTATCTGGATAATTAAGTTTTTTTCACTTTGCTTCACAAAAATAACTTCAGAAACCAAATATTTAAATTTTAAAAAGTAATTTTTATTCCTCAATGAGAAATTAACATAGAATGGAACTATTCCTCCCAACTGGAGAAAAATGCAAAAAAAAATATGGTAATAAAATACAAAGAGGAAAAAAGCTGATAATCTTTTATTCTGAGCTTTGCAAGTGAAAAACAGAAGAAGGAAGCGTCCCTGCTGAGGGTGTTGAAGCGTATTATGACCTCACTGTATTGAGAAGCACCTGCTAAACTCTCTGAAGGCACAATGCTCCTGGGGTGCAATCTGTGCTTAAGACACTCACCTTGTGAGCTACACAGCAGATGCTCTCTCATTCTCAGAGAACTGTTGATAGCTAAATTTGAGTTTTGCAAATTTAATGCAACATTATATTGCATAAAAGCATATATGTTAAAATACATTGTTTTCTAAAATGCATGTTTTAATTTACCAATATGTAAGTTAATTATTTTAAAAATTATATAAGAACCTGTGCCCCAGCTTAGTCTGACGAGCCCTGTTTATACCATGGACAACTTCCAGGCTTCCTCCAGGTTCTGCCCTACCTGCATCCACCCACAGGTACCTTCTGATCCACTATTATCACTCAGCTCCATGCCTAGACGTCCAACTTCCTCCTCCAGGCTCTATCATGAACTGACAAAGAAAGCCCAGATGTACAGATCCCATCAAAACAATACCAACAATTTGAAAGACCAAACCAGAATCTTCTCTCCAGATAACACCAAACCTGAAGAAATGCCAATGAGTATTGCCTAAAAGAACCCAGGATACAGAATGTTAAAGAAGCAATATAAACTTTGTCAAAACCTTTAAGGTGTTTAAAGAAGACACACACACACACACACACACACACACACACACACAAAAAAAAACATTCAATGAGATTAAGGAGAAATAACTTAAGAAGAATAAATGTCTGGGTAATACCAGAGAAAACACAAACATAAGGCAAATGGTTGTGACAAAGACAAGCCAAGACTTGAGAATAGAATTCAATCAGGAGATAGGAAAAAAACTGAAGAATAATCAAACTGAAAGGAAGGTGAGTTGAAAATCCCAAAGCCTCACAAGTAGAACAAATCAGGCAAAAGACAGAATATCAGATCTCAAAGATTAAAAATAGATCATCTAGGACAAATAAGCAAGGAACATTTAAAAAATTAAAAGTACTGAAACAGAACAAATGAGATATTGGGCAACGTGAAAAACAAAAGCCCAAAGATTAGACTTATAGGCATGATCAAGGAGAAAAATTCCTAAGTCGATAGCATAGACAGGAAGTTTGAGAAGATGACAGAAGAAAGGAAACTAAGAAAATATACGTAGAAATACAAGAAACACATGAAATACAAAATACACAAGACCAGAAAATGAATAAATAGAGAAACAGCAGAATTAATTGACATCATGCATCGAATAGACTGAGCAGTTATATACAGAATATATTCCACCTAGTCACCAAAACAAAACCAAAGGGCAAAAATCGTGCATTCTACTTAGCAGCACATGACCGCTTTTCTAAAACAGACCACAACCTGGGACCCAAAATAAATCATTATAAATAGAAAAGAATAAAATTGCTCATTGTATCCTCTCTGACCACCATGCAATAAAATGTAAAATTGACAGTCAAAACCCTCTAATAAATATGCAAACTCACAGAGATTAAACAATACATCATTTAATGATTAAAGAGTCAAAGAAATCAATCAATAATAAAATCTTCCATAAAGTAGTGAAAGTGAAAACATACACAACAAATTCTCTAGTACCTGTCAAAAGCAGTACCATGAGAGAAATTTTTGAGCCCTAAGTGCCTGTATTGTCTCAACTAACCTGGAACACAAGATGTCTCAGACACTGAGCCACCAGCCAGGCAGCATACATTAGCTGGTAAGAGTCCCTCGCCCCTAAACACATATTCAGCAGAGGACTGCCAGGTCTGGGCTCAGTGAGAGAATACAAGCCTAACCCTGGAGAGACTTGAGGAGTCAGGGAGTAGGGAGGCCTGGAGGGGTGGGATGGGGTGAAGGTGTGGGGTGGGGACATCCTCTTGGAGATGGGGCATGAGAAATGTGATGAGGCACTGTCAGATGGCACACTGGGAGGGGAATAACATCTGGACTGTAAAAAATGATTAAAGATAATTAAAATGAATTAATTAAAATAGCTGCAAGAGCACAAATATATGACTTAATGGTGTGGCCCAAGAAGCTGGGGAAAGCAAGGCCCAACAGTATCCAACCCAGCCAATGGCAAGAAATAATAGAAACCAGAGCGGAAATCAGTGAAACAGAAACAAAGAAAATGATGCAAAGACTCAACAAATCTAAGAACTCTTTCTTTGAGAAAATAAACAAAATTGGCAGACCCTTGGCCCAGCTAACAAAAGAGAGGAGTCAAACTAACAGAATAAGAAATAAACAGGGAAACATTACAACAGACATCATAGGAACTCAGAATATTATAAGGGATACTTTAGAAATCTGTACTCCATTAGGCAGGAATACTAGAAATGGATGAATTTCTAGATTCAGCCAAACCACTAAAATTAACCAAGAAGAAGGAAAAATCCTAAAGACCAACAAATAATCAGGAAATTTAAAAGTGACAGAAAACCTTCTAACTAAAAAAAAAGCCCAGGACCAGATGGGTTTACAACGGAACTTACCAGACATTCAGAGATCTATAACCACTCCTTCTTAACCTATTCCAAAAACAGAAAGGAAAGAAGGAAGGAAGGAATGAGGGAGGGAAGGAGGAAAAGAAGGAAAGAAGGAGGAGAGAGAAACAGAGGGAGAGAGAGGGAGAGAGGGAGAGAGGAAGAGGGAGAGGGAGGGAGAGAGAGAGAGGGAGAAGGAGAAGGGAGAGGGAGAAACAGTGTGTGTGTGTGTGTGTGTGTGTGAGAGAGAGAGAGAGAGAGAGAGAGAGAGAGGAGAGAGAGAGAAATAACAAAGAAACAAAGAAACTTCAGGCCAATATTTCTTTTTTTTTTTTTTTTTTTTTTTTTAAGATTTGTTTCTGTTTTTTTTTTTTTTTTTTGTCTTTTTTTTTTATTTGATATAATTTATTTACATTTCAAATGATTTCCCCTTTTCTAGCCCCCCCCCACTCCCCGAAAGTCCCGTAAGCCCCCTTCTCTTCCCCTGTCCTCCCTCCCACCCCTTCCCAGTTCCCCGTTCTGGTTTTGCCAAATACTGTTTCACTGAGTCTTTCCAGAACCAGGGACCACTCCTGCTTTCTTCTTGTATCTCATTTGATGTGTGGATTATGTTTTGGGTATTCCAGTTTTCTAGGTTAATAACCACTTATTAGTGAGTGCATACCATGATTCACCTTTTGAGTCTGGGTTACCTCACTTAGTATGATGTTCTCTAGCTCCATCCATTTGCCTAAGAATTTCATGAATTCATTGTTTCTAATGGCTGAATAGTACTCCATTGTGTAGATATACCACATTTTTTGTATCCACTCTTCTGTTGAGGGATACCTGGGTTCTTTCCAGCATCTGGCAATTATAAATAGGGCTGCTATGAACATAGTAGAGCATGTATCCTTATTACATGGTGGGGAATCCTCTGGGTATATGCCCAGGAGTGGTATAGCAGGATCTTCTGGAAGTGAGGTGCCCAGTTTTCGGAGGAACCGCCAGACTGCTTTCCAGAGTGGTTGTACCAATTTGCAACCCCACCAGCAGTGGAGGAGTGTTCCTCTTTCTCCGCACCCTCTCCAACACCTGCTGTCTCCTGAATTTTTAATCTTAGCCATTCTGACTGGTGTAAGATGAAATCTTAGGGTTGTTTTGATTTGCATTTCCCTAATGACTAATGAAGTGGAGCATTTTTTAAGATGCTTCTCCGCCATCCGAAGTTCTTCAGGTGAGAATTCTTTGTTTAACTCTGTACCCCATTTTTTAATAGGGTTGTTCGGTTTTCTGGAGTCTAACTTCTTGAGTTCTTTATATATATTGGATATTAGCCCTCTATCTGATGTAGGATTGGTGAAGATCTTTTCCCAATTTGTTGGTTGCCGATCTGTCCTCTTGACGGTGTCCTTTGCCTTACAGAAACTCTGTAACCTTATGAGGTCCCATTTGTCAATTCTTGCTCTTAGAGCATACGCTATTGGTGTTCTGTTCAGAAACTTTCTCCCTGTACCGATGTCCTCAAGGGTCTTCCCCAGTTTCTTTTCTATTAGCTTCAGAGTGTCTGGCTTTATGTGGAGGTCCTTGATCCATTTGGATTTGAGCTTAGTACAAGGAGACAAGGATGGATCAATTCGCATTCTTCTGCATGCTGACCTCCAGTTGAACCAGCACCATTTGTTGAAAAGGCTATCTTTTTTCCATTGGATGTTTTCAGCCTCTTTGTCGAGGATCAAGTGGCCATAGGTGTGTGGGTTCATTTCTGGATCTTCAATCCTGTTCCATTGATCCTCCTGCCTGTCACTGTACCAATACCATGCAGTTTTTAACACTATTGCTCTGTAGTATTGCTTGAGGTCAGGGATACTGATTCCCCCAGATTTTCTTTTGTTGCTGAGAATAGTTTTAGCTATCCTGGGTTTTTTGTTGTTCCAGATGAATTTGATAATTGCTCTTTCTAACTCTGTGAAGAATTGAGTTGGGATTTTGATGGGTATTGCATTGAATCTGTATAGTGCTTTAGGCAAAATGGCCATTTTAACTATATTGATTCTACCGATCCATGAGCATGGGAGGTTTTCCCATTTTTTGAGGTCTTCTTCCATTTCCTTCTTCAGAGTCTTGAAGTTCTTGCCATACAGATCTTTCGCATGTTTGGTAAGAGTCACCCCAAGATACTTTATACTGTTTGTGGCTATTGTGAAGGGGGTCATTTCCCTAATTTCTTTCTCAGCCTGCTTATCCTTTGAGTATAGGAAGGCCACTGATTTGCTTGAGTTGATTTTGTAACCTGCCACTTTGCTGAAGTTGTTTATCAGCTGTAGGAGCTCTCTAGTGGAGTTCTTTGGGTCACTTAGGTAGACGATCATGTCGTCTGCAAATAATGATAGTTTGACTTCCTCCTTTCCAACTTGTATCCCTTTGACCTCCTTATGTTGTCGAATTGCCCGAGCTAGTACCTCAAGTACAATATTGAAAAGATAAGGAGAAAGGGGGCAGCCTTGTCTGGTCCCTGATTTCAGTGGGATTGCTTCAAGTTTCTCTCCGTTTAGTTTGATGCTGGCTACCGGTTTGCTGTATATTGCTTTTACTATGTTTAGGTATGGGCCTTGAATTCCTGTTCTCTCCAAGACTTTAAGCATGAAAGGATGCTGAATTTTGTCAAATGCTTTTTCAGCATCCAATGAAATGACCATATGATTTTGTTCTTTGAGTTTGTTTATGTAGTGGATTGTATTGATGGATTTCCGTATATTGAACCAACCCTGCATTCCCGGGATAAAGCCTACTTGATCATGGTGGATGATCGTTTTGATGTGTTCTTGGATTCGGTTGGCAAGAATTTTGTTGAGTATTTTTGCATCGATGTTCATAAGGGAAATTGGTCTGAAGTTCTCTTTCTTTGTTGGATCTTTGTGTGGCTTTGGTATCAGCGTAATTGTGGCTTCGTAGAAGGAATTGGGTAGTGTTCCTTCTGTTTCTATTTTGTGGAATAGTTTGAAGAGTATTGGTGTTAACTCTTCTTTGAAGGTCTGGTAGAATTCTGCACTGAAACCATCTGGTCCTGTGCTTTTTTTGGTTGGAAGACTTTCTATGACTCCTTCTATTTCTTTAGGCTTTATGGGACTGTTTAGATGGTCTAGTTGGTCCTGATTTAATTTTGGTATTTGGTATCTGTCAAGGAAATTGTCCATTTCCTCCAGATTCTCCAGTTGTGTTGAGTACAGGCTCTTGTAGTAGGATCTGATGATTTTTTGGATTTCCTCAGTTTCCGTTGTTATGTCTCCCTTTTCATTTCTAAGTTTGTTAATTTGGATACTTTCTCTGTGCCCTTTGGTCAGTCTGGCTAAGGGTTTATCTATCTTGTTGATTTTCTCAAAGAACCAGCTCCTAGTTTTGTTGATTTTTTGTATGGTTCTCTTTGTTTCTACTTGATTGATTTCGGCCCTGAGTTTGATGATTTCCTGCCTTCTACTCCTCCTGGGTGAAATAGCTTCTTTTTGTTCTAGGGCTTTCAGGTGTGTCATTAAGTTGGTAATGTATGCTCTCTCCATTTTCTTTTTGGAGGCACTCAGGGCTATGAGTTTTCCTCTTAGCACTGCTTTCATTGTGTCCCATAGATTTGGGTATGTTGTGTTTTCATTTTCATTGTGTTCTAAAAAGTCTTTAATTTCTTTCTTTATTTCTTCCTTGACCAAGGTGTCATTGAGTAGAGTATTGTTCAATCTCCACGTGTTTGTGGGTTTTCTGTTGTTTCTGTTGCTATTGAAGACCACTTTTATTCCATAGTGATCAGATAGGAGGCATGGGATTAGTTCTATCTTTTTATATTTGTTGAGGTCTGTCTTGTGACCAATTATATGGTCGATTTTGGAGAAGGTACCATGAGGTGCTGAAAAAAAGGTATATTCTTTTGTTTTAGGATAGAATGTTCTATATATATCAGTTAAATCTAATTGGTCCAAAGCTTCAATTAGTTTCATTGTGTCCTTGTTTAGTTTCTGTTTTCCTGATCGGTCCATTGAGGAAAGTGCAGTGTTGAAGTCACCAACAATTATTGTGTTAGGTGCAATGTGTGCTTTGAGTTTTAATAAAGTTTCTTTTATGAAAGAGGGTGCCCTTGCATTTGGAGCATAGATGTTCAGGATTGAGAGTTCTTCTTGTTGTATTTTTCCTTTGACCAGCAAGAAGTGTCCCTCAGAGTCTCTTTTGATGACTTTGGGTTGAAAGTCAATTTTATCTGATATTAAAATGGCTACTCCAGCTTGTTTCCTGAGACCATTTGCTTGTAAAATTGTCTTCCAGCCTTTTACTCTAAGGTAGTGTTTGTCTTTGACCCTTAGGTGTGTTTCCTGTAAGCAGCAAAATGTAGGGTCCTGTTTACGTATCCAGTCAGTTAGTCTGTGTCTTTTTATTGGGGCATTGAGTCCATTGATGTTAAGAGATATTAAGGAATAGTGATTGTTACTTCCTATCATTTTTGACGTTATTTTTTAAATTTGATTGCTTAACTTATTTGGGTTTGATGAAAGGTTACTATCTTGCTTTTTTCAGGGTGGAGTTTCCCTCCTTGTATTGGTGTTGTCCTCCTATTATCCTTTTTAGGGCTGGGTTTGTGGATAGATATTGGGTGAACTTGGTTTTGTCGTGAAATATCTTAGTTTCTCCATCTATGGTGATTGAGAGTTTTGCTGGATATAGTAGTTTTGGTTGGCATTTGTGTTCTCTTAGAGTCTGCATGAGATCTGCCCAGGACCTTCTAGCCTTCATAGTCTCAGGTGAAAAGTCTGCTGTGATTCTGATAGGTCTTCCTTTATATGTTACTTGGCCTTTTTCTCTTACTGCCTTTAGTATTCTTTCTTTGTTTAGAACATTTGGTGTTTTGATTATTATGTGACGGGAAGTATTTCTGTTCTGGTCCAGTCTGTTTGGAGTTCTGTAGGCTTCTTGTATATTCATGGGCATCTCTCTCTTTAGGTTAGGGAAGTTTTCTTCCATAATTTTATTGAAGATATTTGCTGGCCCTTTAAGTTGTAAATCTTCACTCTCATCTATGCCTATAATCCTTAGGTTTGGTCTTCTCATTGTGTCCTGGATTTCCTGGATATTTTGGGTTACAAGCTTTTTGCACTTTGCATTTTCTTTAACTGTTGAGTCCATGGTTTCTATGGAATCTTCAGCATCTGAGATTCTTTCTTCTATCTCTTGTATTCTGTTGTTGATATTTGCATCTCTGTCCCCTGATTTCTTCCCAAGGCTTTCTATCTCCAAAGTTGTCTCCCTTTGAGTTTTCTTAGTTGTTTCTACTTCTGATTTTAGATCCTGGATGGTTTTGCTTAGCTCCTTCCCTTGCATGTTTGTGTTTTCCTGTAATTCTTTAAGAGATTTTTGTGTTTCCTCTTTCATGAGCTCAGCCTGTTGACCAAAGTTCTCCTGTATTTCTTTAAGAGATTTTTGTGTTTCGTCTTTCATGACCTCAGCCTGTTGAGCAAAGTTCTCCTGTATTTCTTTAAGTGTTTTTTGCATTTCCTCCTTGTTGGCTTTTGTATTCTCCTGGATTTCTTTCAATGATTTTTGTGTTTCCCTTGCAAGGGCTTCTAACTTTTGATCCATTTTCTCCTCAATGACCTTCATGTGTTCCTGTACCAGCATCATGACCAGTGATTTTAAATCCAAATCTTGTTTTACTGGTGTGATGGGGTATCCAGGACTTGCTCGTAGAGGAGAATTTGGTTCAGATGTTGCCATATTGCCTTGATTTCTGTTAGTGACGTTTCTGCGTTTGCCTTTTGCCATCTAGCTCTCACTGGTGTTACTTGGTCTTGTCAGTGCTGGACTCACCAGTGCAAGCTGCCCCTTCCCCGTTGGCCTCTGGTGCACAGCTTACACTCTGCACTGCCTATAGACAGGGTGCTGTTTTCCAGGCTGTTCAGATCCCAAAGCAGGCACCTGAAGGCTCCCGCTGGGGCCCGCAGGATTTATCGGAGCACACCGACTTTTCCCAGCTGGCCGCCCGGAAGCCCCCACTAGCCTCTTGAGGGACCTGGAGATGTGGCGGCCACCCAGGCTGATCTGAAGCGGAGAGATTTGAGCTGGGGGCTTCTGCCTGAGGCCTTGCCCCAGATTGTGTCTGTGGACCAGGTGGAACCCGTGTGCACCCCCAGGGAGCTCCGAAGGTGAATGTTGCTGTGACCTCCCCTGTGCTCCGCTCACTCCGCTGGGCAGCCGATTTCCCCAACCGGGCTGGCGCACACTAGGTTAGCCTTGTCGCCTGGGCCCTGAGTCCAGGCAAACGCCTGGGAGGCCAAGGTCCGAGCAAAGTTCCCCTAGGGCTATGTCTGTTATTTGGGTCCGCCAGGTGACCCGGATGGCGGGCGTGCACGTCCGCGCTCCGCGAAAGCACCGGGAGAGTCTGTTGTGCTAATAACCTCCTGGGCTGGTTGACACACAGATGGCCCACCAAGCCGCCCAGTTCTTGGGGTCAGTCCTGTGCCTTTTGGGGCCTAGACCCCCGTTTTGTTAGCCTCAGGCTACGCTTGTTAGCAGTCTCTGCCCTCCCGAGCACTCTGGCTCCTGTAGGCAAAATGGCGGCGCGTGCACCGGCCGGGGCAAAAAAAAAAACTCCTGGCTGGGTTGGCGCCCCGATGGCCACTCGAACAGCCCAGGGCCTGGGTGCAGGCCAACGCCCGTCTGGCTCAGATCCCTGCGGTGTTGGGCCTAGGATTATGTTTGTGTACCTCAGTCTGACCGATCTCTGGAGCCCGGGATCAAGATGGCGGTGAGTCTCTCCTGACTGGCGGGCAGCCGAGTTCTGAAGTGGCTTCCGTGCAGCGAAAGGCTCCGCAGAACCGCAGTTGCTGGGCGCAGGGCCTAACTGGACCCTGTGTCGCCTTGGTTCCACTGCTGATGGCCCTTCAGCTGGAGCAGCCACTGCCCAGGCCAATATTTCTGATGAACAAAGGCTCAAAAATACTCAAAAAACACATGCAAACAGAATATGAATGTACACCAAAAAGCTTATACACCATGACCAAACTGGATTTACCCCTAAAATAAATGGTTCCATGTGCTTTAACATCTGAAATCAGTACATGTGGTAAACCAGAGGGTGGACTTTAAGTCAAACATTACATGATCATCTCAATATGTATAGAAGGAGGCTTTGACAAATTTCAATGTTCTTTCATGAGGAAAGTCCTATTCCGATGTCCCCACAGGTGTCGTGTGGTCTCAGTGTGCTGGTTTGCGTGTTTCCCGAGTCAGAGCGTGATATTTCTTAATGGTGTTTTGTTTGTTTTGTTTTTCTTCTTTCCCCTCAGAGGCTCTGTGGCTCGCACATTATATGTCCAGCTTTGTTTCTAACAAATCTGAAAGATCTACAAGTCATAAATCACAGTTACATCACTACCCCAAGCTGAAAACTTGGCTTGGCTTGGGGAAAGCCAGTGTGTAATGTTGGATGTCTCCACATTCATTAGTGCAATGGAAATCCATGCTCCTTTCCAGGTTTACTCTATCAAAGACACTAAAGGAAGGGGCATCTTACTCCCAACCTGGTCAGCTTGGCTTCCCCTTGCTTCTGGATACAGGGGTCTCTGCTCTTCCAGTATTCACCACTGTTCAAAGTACAAATTCTCAGTTACTGCTTGCTATGCCTGTTATTTAAATGTGATTATTGAACCCCAATGATTCTTCCCATTAAGCATAGAAGCATAATATTTAATGAAAGAGTTTTATAATATATTTATTTAGGTACATATTCTTATTATGTACATGCTAGGTACCTATTATTAGGTATATATTTTAAAAATAATATCTCTTCACTCACATTAGACTTAATTATTCTTTTCTTGAATAATGTCCTAATTTGATACAGAACTCCTGTATGATTATACAGTTGGTTAAAGCACATACTATGAAATTACAGGCTTTTCTTAAAAATCCAGAATTTTTATTCAACAATATAGATACATTATCCATCTTTATATTGATAAAAGATAATAACAGTCAGTCCTAGGGAATTTCTTGAAAAATAATCTTCACCTTGCCTAGAATGTGATAAGTAGCTGATGAATATGAGCTTAGATATACTGAGCATATAGTCCTTGGCCTATACTAACAACATAACAATTTTTTGAATAATTAAATATAAAAAGTGTGGTTAGGAAAGGTGGGTAAGAAAGAAGAATGGACCCTAGCTTCAGAAGATATATTAGTATTACACACTGTCTTAAAATGTAAGATGCCATTCCTCTCTCTCCTACAAGATTGTAAAATTGTAAACACCATCCAAGCTAAACAATTATATCTCTTTTAAAATCTGTTTCATCCAGAACTTCCAACTTATTATACTATATATAGTGTGTATATATATATATATATATATATATATATATATATATATATGGCAGATTTGTAGTTTGACAAATATTTTTAGACACAAATATTTTTAGATGAATTGAGAAAAAGAGAAGATACATTGTGTATACCTTGTACTGTATTCTTGTGTGTATATGTGAGTGTGTTCACATGTGTGTGGGTGGGTTGCAGCATGTGTATGTGTGTCTGTCTGTGTGTGCAGGCCAGAGATTGACATCCCTGCCATCATCAATTGCTGTTCACTTTATTTTTTGAGGTACAGTCTCTCTCTGAACTCAGAGCTCAAGGATTTGGTAAGATTAGCCAGATGGATAGTTCCAAGGATTCCTTGTCTCTCTATTCCACTCTCCAAGAAAATTCCAGGCAAGTACCACCACAGCTAGGTTTTAGATGGATCCTGAGGGCCCAAACTCAGATTTAACTCTTGTATAGAAAGTACTTTAATGAATGAGCCACTTCCTCAGCCCAGATATATGCATTTGCAAGAGAGTTGTTTAATTCTTATTACTATATTAGATTGAAGACTTTTTAAAAGGAAGGAGCACTAATTTTCTTTCATTTAAGCTTTTGTATATCTAGCTATTTAGTTTGATTGTAGAATACTTGGTAGAATAATGGTCCATATTGGACTTTAGGGAATAAGTTCTCAAACCACCTACTCGCTGAATATTCAGAAACTTAAGTAGTACTTACTAGATGAAAATGAGAGAAAACCAGGAAAATGTTGTAATAACTGCTTTTTAAAATATATTTTACTGCTTCTTTCAGTTTTGGTATTATAGTACATCATAACATCATTATATTTACATAATTTCCCCTTCCCTGTTCTTTTGTAAACCCTCATATATACCCCTTCTTGCTGTCTTTCAATTTCATGGCCTTTAAAAATCATATCCTAAATATAAGTAGCTTTATCTTTTATTATAATGGCATTTTTGACAATTGTGGATGTGTAGCTGCTTAAAGTTTACAATAGTAAATACACAAATTATTTTAAAAATTCTTAACATTATTTTTATTATTTTCAATCAAATTCTTTTAGTTAGTATAGCCTTTGTCTTACATTCCAGATGACTTTACATAACACTTTTTTTTCCTGCCACCAAGAGGCCGGAGAACAATTTAAGGCCAGCTCTCAAGAAGAACTGGACTTATTCTGGGGGACGTTGCCTAGCTGCACTCGCAAAGTTGCCAGATAGGTTGCCACATCAGGCCCTTTTCACCCACAGTGAGAAATCACAAGACTGGCTCATCATATGTCAAAATCGCTTCTTGCTCCTTCTACTGTCCTCTTGTTTTTTCTCCTCTGCTTTGTAACACTTGAAATGGGTCCCATGAGGCAAGTCTCACACTTGGTACCCTCCATTTCCTCAGCCTAACTGAGTGTAAGTAATGGAACTGCATTTTAATGGCCCACTGTCCCCAATGCCCTCCCAACCCTTTGGCAGATCTGTTTTGTAGTTTGACAAATATGACAGGCAAGGCTAACGGACCCTTAGGCCAGTAATATTCTCATTTTGAATCCATCATGGACATCAAAATATAATGAGATTTCTTGAAACCATGCCAACAGTGAGCTCATATGACACTGACAAGATGGATTAACTCAAGCACTTACAAAGGAGTAGGCAGCATCCCCGGACACCCAGGTAATTTCACAATGCACAGTATTGATGCATAGAAAACAGAGATTTTTTTTTTTTTAAAAAAATCACACTGTCTATAGTCTATTCATCACCAAGACCTACTCCATTTCCATTTCTTATACCACTTCCTCTGTCATGAGATTTATTTTTTAGTGGGTTACATGGAAATTAAATTCTGCTACTCTTCTCTAGGGAAAGCTGATAATAGGATATTCAAACCAGTGTGCATCGCACCACTGGTGCCATTAAATGAGACATTTAAAATGAGAGGCCTGGACTCAAATTGAACTGCTTTTGACAGTCTCAGGATTGATATGTTGATGATTGGAGTGCTGGAAAAATGTTGAGAGGCAGGCCCTGACCACTAGGCCACTGTGTGGAAATACATTTTCATTATTACTTATCACAATATTTATTGGAGAATATAAGTGGGTGTGAGAATTATTTTACCATGTTTCTAATAGGTCTGTTGCTTTTCTATTTTGTATCAGTCTGCAGTGGACCTTCTGATATTATGGTAGAATCCAGGTCACTTAATGACAGTCTTTGAGAGTCACCATTGGAATAAAGTAAACCGTCCCCAAACGGCCCAAGATCTGCATTTGGTATTATGATTCGGAATGTTACTTTTGTTCTGTCTTAATTTTTGGTTTATAAATGCATGCTGTTAGGATGAATGGCAAGTGAGGGTCCTGTCAAAATGTGTGCTAACCCAGCAGAGCCAGGAGGAAGCAACTGGGCTCTTCCTGAAACACCTTCTCCACTTGCCTCCATTCTCCATGTTCCCAGTATCATGACTGCTCCTTGTTGAATAGACAATTTCCCGATAATCCCTTCAATACTTTTAACTACTGGAAAATTGTTGGGTAATTATTATTTATGGTGTAATCTAGATAAGAACCAGACTAGAAATCAAAGCAGTTATCTTTTAATGGAGCATGTGTGAAACACTCTGTCAGTTATGTAGTACCGAATTGAATGAATTAGTGATCTCACAAGTGAAATTGCATAAACCCTAGTCTCCTGAAGTTCCAAAGTAACACTTTTAATGTAGTGATATAATGTGACAGAAATTGAGTGAATGGTGGACCATGTTTGCAATCTTTGAGGACCTTGAAAATTCTAATCAAATGGGTGAGGAAAAAATTTAGATGGTATGTTAATTCAGGAAATTATTGAGCTCATACCCATGTGAGTAGAATAGTATTAAAGAGAGGTCGTGTCCTAGAACCTGTGAGGATTTAAAAGAAGACAAAGGTAATAGTGCATTTTTCTACTTGTAGCCTAGAGTGGTTTTGTTTAGTGATTTAAAATTCACTTTAGGGTAAACTTCATCAGTTGTTCTCAATCAGGTGTGTTACCGATACAGGTTTAGCAAACATGGTGAATATCACCTTAGAAAATTGGAAGTATAGCTTCCCTATCTAGCAAGCACACTATTCTACTTTTTCAAAAAGTATACTTTAAATAAATGCAAATGCTTAATGAATATTTTCAACATGATACAGTGAAGAGAATGTACTGCCTAATACAGAGGTACATCTACATTTTTAACCTATCATCCACCTATCCAATTCATGGACCTATTTGCCCATCCATCCATTTACTTTTATTTATCTAATCAATCCCTTTCTGTGATCTATCCATGTATCTACCTATGTATGTATGCATGCATGCATCTATCTATCTATCTATCTATCTATCTATCTATCTATCTATCTATCTATCACTTTACTATAGTCCATTACTTTAGTTTCCTAGTTTCCTTATTCTCAAGCCATTTTGTAAATAAATCAGAGGTGATCCATTTTTTTTAAAAAATCCTATACTTCATTGTATTCTTTCACAACAAACAGCATAAAGGAAAGTGAAAACTAGACATCTGATTAAATTAGACTGATGAACAATTGGAGATGAGTTAAGAGCTTATTACTCTCAAGGGAAGAACTCTGCTACTGGTGCTAAACCAGTTAAGATACTTATGATACAAGAATGTGTAGAACCTCTTTAACAGCTGGGTAGTCTTTGCTTTTTTAAATGTCAATGCTAGAAAGCAAATCTCCTGCATGCTAAGTGAGTGCTCTGTGCTGAGTTGTACCCATATCCCTGCAAACTAGCTGTTGAGAATGAAGAATGTTGAAAACCTGATAAATGCCCAACAGTTGCAATGTAGGGAAAATGGCCAGATGAGACTGTGTCACTATGGTGGAATGAATCCTTATTCATCTTGAGAGATAGGAAACAGATTTTTCAGTTCAGGAAAGTTAAATCAATTCTCTTAACTTCTTTATTTCCCATGCAATGGACAAGTTGTTGCTTATACTACACTTTCAATTAGTAATTATTAAAAATGTCATGGTAGCCTCACCTAAGATGCCATAAGAAATTTTGAAGAATAAGCTCTGGTTGCAAGAGGATCATCTGGACAAGTTGTCAGGGAAACATTTATAGATCAAATAATAAAATTTAAATCTTTCATGAACATTCAAATATGCTTCCAGTATAACATATAAGCTTAATATTATTGCTTTGTGAATAGAAGTACTATTTATTAAGTTAGACAGAGAGCTCAGATTGCATAAATTCTTGCCTGACAAGTGTGAGGAACTCAGCTCTATACCCAGCAAAGAAGATAGTCATGGGGTATGTTGCTTATAGCCCAAGTAATATGGAGGCAGAGCTAGATGAATTCTTGGGATGCACTAGGCATCCCAAATAGCTTAGGCTACTTGTCTAAGTCTGTGCTTCAAAGAACCAATAAGCCCTACCTCAAAATAACCCATCACACCATGAATTTGCCAATGGCTTAAATAATTGGTAAATTTTACACTCTCATGATCCAATTACCTTTCAATTATATCCTTAGTTCAGGATCAGGACTTCAACATAAGGTCCTCATTTATGAGCACTTTATATACAAACTGTGACAACCTATATAAGAATTTATTACTCAATGCTGAAACAAATGAGGCATCAACCTATTGAAAGATACAAGTAACTTTCTACTGTTAAAGAGACTATTTTAAAAAGACTATGTATTGTATGATTTCAGTTGTGTGACATTGTGTAAAAAAAATCTATAGAAAATAAATCAATGTTCTAGAATTTCTAGAGGGTTAGATGAAGAAAGACAAGTGAAAGATTGAATCATATATATATATATTATTTGTTTTGGGGTGTGTGCACGCTCGTGCATGTGTAGTGAAACAGACTGTTCTGGGTAATTTTATTATTATTTTGTAGTCTTGCAGATTAGATCCAGGGCATTTCCCATGTTGAGCAAGTGCTCTACCTGAAACCACTGAGTTTCATTTTCAGACTAGCTATAATATACTTTCATGATGTATATATGACTTTAAGCATATATGAAAGCACACAAAACTTTACAGCATGAGGTAAAAACCTTACTACTCCAAAAACATAAAACAATGACTCCTAAAAACAGTAGATAGCTCATGGATTCAGAACAATAAATAATCTTTCAGTCACAAATGCATGAAATAACATCATTTAATGGGATTGGGGGGATGTTATGAATTAAATACAGAAATGAACTAAATAAATAAAAAAGATAAAACAAAATGCTCATAAGTATTGTGTTTCCATTGAAAACAGTCTTCTTATAGCTATTTTTGTTGTTAACATAAAATATAATTTATGAAATTGTCTAAAATCAGAAATCATCATTATTCTACAAGTAGGGAATTTTGTGCCCTAAAACTTGTTTCATGTATATAATCATTGTAAATCTTGCAAAAAATTACTTTCAAGCTTCATTGGTAACATAAATATGTCCCATAAATACGTCCCATAATTGATTTGTGTATTCAATTTTGAATATCAGGACACTATTATATATATATACATATATACATATATACATATATATATATATATAAAATGTATAATTTTTACTGAAAATGTAGACTTTTGTTCTACATTATCAGTAAATACAAATATCACAGTAATAAACAAAGGCTGCCTATGAAGGCTCTGAAATTTCTCTACGATCTTCAATTTTTCTATAACTCATCAGCTGCCCTACAAATTAAAGTTCATTATAAAAATGTTGATCAAATGAATTAAGGCTCAAAATAAATATGACAGATGATAAATTGATAATTATAAGCCTCAAATAGGCATATAACCTCATTAGACTATTTACATCTGTGTGTATTTCACATTTTTCATAGTAACACATTTTATTTCATATATAATATACACATTTTTATGTGGCTATGCTTTCATTTCTACATATGTAGATCTCATGTATGAGGATGTTGGATAACGATTAAATCAGAATAATCAGGATTTTCATCAGTTAACTTTTTTAAATAACAGGGTACTCGGGCTGTATTAAAATATGCAATATTATATTATTAATTATAGTAAGTTGAGGTGAAATAATCTGTTATTGGAGTCTTAATTTGCATTTTTGGTGATGAGTGATTTTTGCCCTTTGTGTGCATTCCTTTTAGACATATCTATTCACATATTGTGAAGTAGAACCCATCCATGCCTCTGTACTCTCTTGCAATCCTCTATCTGCTCCTTAACTCTTCTCATTCTTTGGCAAGTGTTGTCCTATTTTCTCATCTTATGAGATCAGAACTAGCTTCCATGTATGACTGAGATCGTGTGTTTTTTGTATTCTTATGCCTGGCTTATTTCACTTAATGTGATACTTGCTGCAATTGACAGAATTTTATTCTTTCTATTGCTGAATAATAGACCATATGTGTATGTGTGCATCACATTTTTTATGCAGTGTTCTGTTGATGTACTTCCAAGAATATGTGAGTATAGATATCTCCTTAGCACACTGATTTCAATTTCTTTGGGTATGTACCCAGTACTGAGATTGCTGGATCATGTAGTAGTTTTATTTTTAGTTTATTTAAGGATTCACAACTGTTTCTCCATAAAAGCTTGTAAGAATTACCTTTTCTCTAACTCATCAGTGTGAATTCTTATCTTTGTTTTAAGACTAATGTAACTGGAAAGGGTGACATCGTTTTGTAACTTTCGCCTGTATTTTTACTCACAATGATAAAGCATGTTTACATGCTTGTTGGTCTTTTGCATAGGTTGCAAATCATTTATTGATCTTAAAGCATATTCATTTCTTTTGAATTTAAGAATGAGTTCTTTGAAAGTAGATGGATGATAACATAGAGTAGGAGGATGAACACTATATGTACCATTTACCATATTCTACTTAAAAATGAATTTTATTATTTTTAAAATTGGAGCTTGAGAAGCTCATGTATGAACTGATTCTTCTAAGAGTCTTGGAGCTAGAGTGACATTAAATCCTTTGTACATAGTAAGATATTTTGAGGGCAGAAAGGAGTATTACTATATAGTTACAGTTAGATAAAATGAGTCATCTCAAAGCATTAGTTACATTCTTGTGGCCAAATACATTACACAAAACAAGTTCAAGGAGGAAGAGTTATTAGCACATGTAGTTCAAATGCTTAGTCTATCCTGTTGGGGAAGATGTGGTAGCAAAAGTGTAAAGCAATTGGTCCCATTGAATCTATAGACAGGTGGGTGCAGGAAGCAAAACCAATTATTCCAGTAAACCTCCACCCCTAAAGGTTTCACAAACTTAGAAAGTGCTACCAGCCAGGGATTGAGTGTTCAAAACCATGAATCTATAGTACATTCAAACCATAACATTAGAGTCATCCTATTTGTGTGTGTGTGTGTGTGTGTGTGTGTGCACAAATGTATGCTTATGTATAAGATACACATGACTGTGGCCCGTCTACATATATGGAGGTCAGAGAATGTTATTGGGTGTTCTGCTCTATAATTTCTTCACTGAGTTTCTGAGACTCAACCACACTTTCTCTCACTGAATCTAATGGCCAATAAAAGTAGCCAACCCTCCTCTATCTAGCATAGTATAGTCACAGGTGTGTGTGTGTGTGTGTGTGTGTGTGTATGTGTGAACACATGTGTTTTATTCTGGCAATACTGCTATGATTCAAACTCAGGTCATCATGCTTGCAAAGTAAGTGCTGGATGCTAATTTTTAAAATTAGCAAATCATTTGCCAGTAT
Organism: Apodemus sylvaticus; assembly: GCF_947179515.1. Lineage (NCBI taxonomy): Eukaryota > Metazoa > Chordata > Mammalia > Rodentia > Muridae > Apodemus > Apodemus sylvaticus. The sequence goes on from NC_067494.1 coordinate 50,214,040, forward strand.
AATTTCTTTCTTCCACCTTTCTCTGGAAATATATCACAGATTTTTTTGGATGATAATCATAAGTTTTCAAGTTACGACTTTAAGGTATGATTTTTGTACAATTAAAGGGACGGTAAACTTTCTTAGCTATAGTCTCTTCGTGTGTAGGAAAAGTTAATTCTCAAAATATATTTGCTGCTAGGGCATTTGAAGCCTCCTTCCTTCATAGGGATAATTCATCCATGGAGCTAACACAAGAGTATCTTTGTTATAATTTCCTGTTAATATTTTCTTCATCTGATGCCCATGTTATGGTTGAGCAAGAAAGCTGATAGAAATTGTCGGCTATAGTCATAGCAATAATCCAAAACTGGATTTTTTTTCGGCCTCTAGAACTGGGAGAAATAAAGTATTTTCTTAATACTTTATTTGGTCATATTAACAAAAGGCAATGAAGTTTCATTCATGAGAATGAAAAGTCCCATGCAAATTTCAAGAATTAGAACTTACCCTGATATATTTTGTCATTAATTCTTTAATAATAAAAAAAAGGACTTCATGGTCTTAGTTGTTCTACGTGACTCTCATCTGCCTTAAATATGCTGTGGAACTATTGTTTTTACACAGTGTACAATATTGTATTGTGATCTCATGACTCCAGCTGGGTTCTATTATTGATGAAGCCGTCAGAGAAAATGAGCATCCTAGGATGAGAAGATAAAAGAAAAAAGAATAGAAGTGGCTGAAACTAGAGGAAAGGAGCTTGACCTGGAGCACAGCCTATACTGTCACCTCACAAATTCACATTATAGTCTACCCCACCCTAAAATTTCTCACTCTGCTTCTTTTTAATTCATAAAATAATCCACAGAGAAATAGTAAAATGGAAACATCCCGACTCGGAACCGGCGGCGGCGGCGGCGGCGGCGGTAGCAGTGGCTGCTCCAGCTGAAGGGCCATCAGCAGTGGAACCAAGGCGACACAGGGTCCAGTTAGGCCCTGCGCCCACGACCACTGACCTTCGCTGACCAGCCGGGCGGCAAGCAACTGCGGTTCTGCGGAGCCTTTCGCTGCACGGAAGCCACTTCAGAACTCGGCTGCCCGCCAGTCAGGAGAGACTCACCGCCATCTTGATCCCGGGCTCCAGAGATCGGTCAGACTGAGGTACACAAACATAATCCGAGGCCCAACACCGCAGGGGTCTGAGCCAGACGGGCGTTGGCCTGCACCCAGGCCCTGGGCTGTTCGAGTGGCCATCGGGGCGCCAACCCAGCCAGGAGTTTTTTTTTTTTGCCCCGGCCGGTGCACGCGCCGCCATTTTCCCTACAGGAGCCAGAGTGCTCGGGAGGGCAGAGACTGCTAACAAGCGTAGCCTGAGGCTAACAAAACGGGGGTCTAGGCCCCAAAAGGCACAGGACTGACCCCAAGAACTGGGCGGCTTGGTGGGCCATCTGTGTGTCAACCAGCCCAGGAGGTTATTAGCACAACAGACTCTCCCGGTGCTTTCGCTGAGCGCGGACGCGCGCGCCCGCCATCCGGGTCACCTGGCGGACCCAAATAACAGACATAGCCCTAGGGGAACTTTGCTCGGACCTTGGCCTCCCAGGCGTTTGCCTGGACTCAGGGCCCAGGCGACAAGGCTAACCTAGTGTGCGCCAGCCCGGTTGGGGAAATCGGCTGCCCAGCGGAGTGAGCGGAGCACAGGGGAGGTCACAGCAACATTCACCTTCGGAGCTCCCTGGGGGTGCACACGGGTTCCACCTGGCCCACAGACACAATCTGGGGCAAGGCCTCAGGCAGAAGCCCCCAGCTCAACTCTCTCCGCTTCAGATCAGCCTGGGTGGCCGCCACATCTCCAGGTCCCTCAAGAGGCTAGTGGGGGCTTCCGGGCGGCCAGCTGGGAGAAGTCGGTGTGCTCCAATAAATCCTGCGGGCCCCAGCGGGAGCCTTCAGGTGCCTGCTTTGGGATCTGAACAGCCTGGACAACAGCACCCTGTCTATAGGCAGTGCAGAGTGTAAGCTGTGCACCAGAGGCCAACGGGGAAGGGGCAGCTTGCACTGGTGAGTCCAGCACTGACAAGACCAAGTAACACCAGTGAGAGCTAGATGGCAAAAGGCAAACGCAGAAACGTCACTAACAGAAATCAAGGCAATATGGCAACATCTGAACCAAATTCTCCTCTACCAGCAAGTCCTGGATACCCCATCACACCAGTAAAACAAGATTTGGATTTAAAATCACTGGTCATGATGCTGGTACAGGAACACATGAAGGACATTGAGGAGAAAATGGATCAAAAGTTAGAAGCCCTTGCAAGGGAAACACAAAAATCATTGAAAGAAATCCAGGAGAATACAAAAGCCAACAAGGAGGAAATGCAAAAAACACTTAAAGAAATACAGGAGAACTTTGCTCAACAGGCTGAGGTCATGAAAGACGAAACACAAAAATCTCTTAAAGAAATACAGGAGAACTTTGGTCAACAGGCTGAGCTCATGAAAGAGGAAACACAAAAATCTCTTAAAGAATTACAGGAAAACACAAACATGCAAGGGAAGGAGCTAAGCAAAACCATCCAGGATCTAAAATCAGAAGTAGAAACAACTAAGAAAACTCAAAGGGAGACAACTTTGGAGATAGAAAGCCTTGGGAAGAAATCAGGGGACAGAGATGCAAATATCAACAACAGAATACAAGAGATAGAAGAAAGAATCTCAGATGCTGAAGATTCCATAGAAACCATGGACTCAACAGTTAAAGAAAATGCAAAGTGCAAAAAGCTTGTAACCCAAAATATCCAGGAAATCCAGGACACAATGAGAAGACCAAACCTAAGGATTATAGGCATAGATGAGAGTGAAGATTTACAACTTAAAGGGCCAGCAAATATCTTCAATAAAATTATGGAAGAAAACTTCCCTAACCTAAAGAGAGAGATGCCCATGAATATACAAGAAGCCTACAGAACTCCAAACAGACTGGACCAGAACAGAAATACTTCCCGTCACATAATAATCAAAACACCAAATGTTCTAAACAAAGAAAGAATACTAAAGGCAGTAAGAGAAAAAGGCCAAGTAACATATAAAGGAAGACCTATCAGAATCACAGCAGACTTTTCACCTGAGACTATGAAGGCTAGAAGGTCCTGGGCAGATCTCATGCAGACTCTAAGAGAACACAAATGCCAACCAAAACTACTATATCCAGCAAAACTCTCAATCACCATAGATGGAGAAACTAAGATATTTCACGACAAACCAAGTTCACCCAATATCTATCCACAAACCCAGCCCTAAAAAGGATAATAGGAGGACAACACCAATACAAGGAGGGAAACTCCACCCTGAAAAAAGCAAGATAGTAACCTTTCATCAAACCCAAATAAGTTAAGCAATCAAATTTAAAAAATAACGTCAAAAATGATAGGAAGTAACAATCACTATTCCTTAATATCTCTTAACATCAATGGACTCAATGCCCCAATAAAAAGACACAGACTCCTGAATTTTTAATTTCATCTTACACCAGTCAGAATGGCTAAGATTAAAAATTCAGGAGACAGCAGGTGTTGGAGAGGGTGTGGAGAAAGAGGAACACTCCTCCACTGCTGGTGGGGTTGCAAATTGGTACAACCACTCTGGAAATCAGTCTGGCGGTTCCTCCGAAAACTGGGCACCTTACTTCCAGAAGATCCTGCTATACCACTCCTGGGCATATACCCAGAAGACTCCCCACGATGTAATAAGGATACATGTTCTACTATGTTCATAGCAGCCCTATTTGTAATTGCCAGATGCTGGAAAGAACCCAGGTATCCCTCAACAGAAGAGTGGATGCAAAAAATGTGGTATATCTACACAATGGAGTACTATTCAGCCATTAGAAACAATGAATTCATGAAATTCTTAGGCAAATGGATGGAGCTAGAGAATATCATACTAAGTGAGGTAACCCAGACTCAAAAGGTGAATCATGGTATGCACTCACTAATAAGTGGATATTAACCTAGAAAACTGGAATACCCAAAACATAATCCACACATCAAATGAGGTACAAGAAGAAAGGAGGAGTGGCCCCTGGTTCTGGAAAGACTCAGTGAAACAGTATTCAGCAAAACCAGAACGGGGAAGTGGGAAGGGGTGGGTGGGAGGACAGGGGAAGAGAAGGGGGCTTGCGGGACTTTCGGGGAGTGGGGGGGCTAGAAAAGGGGAAATCATTTGAAATGTAAATAAATTATATCGAATAAAAAAAATGTTCAAAAAAAAAAAAAAAAAAAAAAAAAAAAAAAGACACAGACTAACTGACTGGATACGTAAACAGGACCCTACATTTTGCTGCTTACAGGAAACACACCTCAGGGTCAAAGACAAACACTACCTTAGAGTAAAAGGCTGGAAGACAATTTTACAAGCAAATGGTCTCAGGAAACAAGCTGGAGTAGCCATTTTAATATCAGATAAAATTGACTTTCAACCCAAAGTCATCAAAAGAGACTCTGAGGGACACTTCTTGCTGGTCAAAGGAAAAATACAACAAGAAGAACTCTCAATCCTGAACATCTATGCTCCAAATGCAAGGGCACCCTCTTTCATAAAAGAAACTTTATTAAAACTCAAAGCACACATTGCACCTAACACAATAATTGTGGGTGACTTCAACACTGCACTTTCCTCAATGGACCGATCAGGAAAACAGAAACTAAACAAGGACACAATGAAACTAATTGAAGCTTTGGACCAATTAGATTTAACTGATATATATAGAACATTCTATCCTAAAACAAAAGAATATACCTTTTTTTCAGCACCTCATGGTACCTTCTCCAAAATCGACCATATAATTGGTCACAAGACAGACCTCAACAAATATAAAAAGATAGAACTAATCCCATGCCTCCTATCTGATCACTATGGAATAAAAGTGGTCTTCAATAGCAACAGAAACAACAGAAAACCCACAAACACGTGGAGATTGAACAATACTCTACTCAATGACACCTTGGTCAAGGAAGAAATAAAGAAAGAAATTAAAGACTTTTTAGAACACAATGAAAATGAAAACACAACATACCCAAATCTATGGGACACAATGAAAGCAGTGCTAAGAGGAAAACTCATAGCCCTGAGTGCCTCCAAAAAGAAAATGGAGAGAGCATACATTACCAACTTAATGACACACCTGAAAGCCCTAGAACAAAAAGAAGCTATTTCACCCAGGAGGAGTAGAAGGCAGGAAATCATCAAACTCAGGGCCGAAATCAATCAAGTAGAAACAAAGAGAACCATACAAAAAATCAACAAAACTAGGAGCTGGTTCTTTGAGAAAATCAACAAGATAGATAAACCCTTAGCCAGACTGACCAAAGGGCACAGAGAAAGTATCCAAATTAACAAACTTAGAAATGAAAAGGGAGACATAACAACGGAAACAGAGGAAATCCAAAAAATCATCAGATCCTACTACAAGAGCCTGTACTCAACACAACTGGAGAATCTGGAGGAAATGGACAATTTCCTTGACAGATACCAAATACCAAAATTAAATCAGGACCAACTAGACCATCTAAACAGTCCCATAAAGCCTAAAGAAATAGAAGGAGTCATAGAAAGTCTTCCAACCAAAAAAAGCACAGGACCAGATGGTTTCAGTGCAGAATTCTACCAGACCTTCAAAGAAGAGTTAACACCAATACTCTTCAAACTATTCCACAAAATAGAAACAGAAGGAACACTACCCAATTCCTTCTACGAAGCCACAATTACGCTGATACCAAAGCCACACAAAGATCCAACAAAGAAAGAGAACTTCAGACCAATTTCCCTTATGAACATCGATGCAAAAATACTCAACAAAATTCTTGCCAACCGAATCCAAGAACACATCAAAACGATCATCCACCATGATCAAGTAGGCTTTATCCCGGGAATGCAGGGTTGGTTCAATATACGGAAATCCATCAATACAATCCACTACATAAACAAACTCAAAGAACAAAACCACATGGTCATTTCATTGGATGCTGAAAAAGCATTTGACAAAATTCAGCATCCTTTCATGCTTAAAGTCTTGGAGAGAACAGGAATTCAAGGCCCATACCTAAACATAGTAAAAGCAATATACAGCAAACCGGTAGCCAGCATCAAACTAAACGGAGAGAAACTTGAAGCAATCCCACTGAAGTCAGGGACCAGACAAGGCTGCCCCCTTTCTCCTTTTCAATATTGTACTTGAGGTACTAGCTCGGGCAATTCGACAACATAAGGAGGTCAAAGGGATACAAATTGGAAAGGAGGAAGTCAAACTATCATTATTTGCAGACGACATGATCGTCTACCTAAGTGACCCAAAGAACTCCACTAGAGAGCTCCTACAGCTGATAAACAACTTCAGCAAAGTGGCAGGTTACAAAATCAACTCAAGCAAATCAGTGGCCTTCCTATACTCAAAGGATAAGCAGGCTGAGAAAGAAATTAGGGAAATGACCCCCTTCACAATAGCCACAAACAGTATAAAGTATCTTGGGGTGACTCTTACCAAACATGCGAAAGATCTGTATGGCAAGAACTTCAAGACTCTGAAGATGGAAATGGAAGAAGACCTCAAAAAATGGGAAAACCTCCCATGCTCATGGATCGGTAGAATCAATATAGTTAAAATGGCCATTTTGCCTAAAGCACTATACAGATTCAATGCAATACCCATCAAAATCCCAACTCAATTCTTCACAGAGTTAGAAAGAGCAATTATCAAATTCATCTGGAACAACAAAAAACCCAGGATAGCTAAAACTATTCTCAGCAACAAAAGAAAATCTGGGGGAATCAGTATCCCTGACCTCAAGCAATACTATAGAGCAATAGTGTTAAAAACTGCATGGTATTGGTACAGTGACAGGCAGGAGGATCAATGGAACAGGATTGAAGATCCAGAAATGAACCCACACACCTATGGCCACTTGATCCTCGACAAAGAGGCTGAAAACATCCAATGGAAAAAAGATAGCCTTTTCAACAAATGGTGCTGGTTCAACTGGAGGTCAGCATGCAGAAGAATGCGAATTGATCCATCCTTGTCTCCTTGTACTAAGCTCAAATCCAAATGGATCAAGGACCTCCACATAAAGCCAGACACTCTGAAGCTAATAGAAAAGAAACTGGGGAAGACCCTTGAGGACATCGGTACAGGGAGAAAGTTTCTGAACAGAACACCAATAGCGTATGCTCTAAGAGCAAGAATTGACAAATGGGACCTCATAAGGTTACAGAGTTTCTGTAAGGCAAAGGACACCGTCAAGAGGACAGATCGGCAACCAACAAATTGGGAAAAGATCTTCACCAATCCTACATCAGATAGAGGGCTAATATCCAATATATATAAAGAACTCAAGAAGTTAGACTCCAGAAAACCGAACAACCCTATTAAAAAATGGGGTACAGAGTTAAACAAAGAATTCTCACCTGAAGAACTTCGGATGGCGGAGAAGCATCTTAAAAAATGCTCCACTTCATTAGTCATTAGGGAAATGCAAATCAAAACAACCCTAAGATTTCATCTTACACCAGTCAGAATGGCTAAGATTAAAAATTCAGGAGACAGCAGGTGTTGGAGAGGGTGTGGAGAAAGAGGAACACTCCTCCACTGCTGGTGGGGTTGCAAATTGGTACAACCACTCTGGAAAGCAGTCTGGCGGTTCCTCCGAAAACTGGGCACCTCACTTCCAGAAGATCCTGCTATACCACTCCTGGGCATATACCCAGAGGATTCCCCACCATGTAATAAGGATACATGCTCTACTATGTTCATAGCAGCCCTATTTATAATTGCCAGATGCTGGAAAGAACCCAGGTATCCCTCAACAGAAGAGTGGATACAAAAAATGTGGTATATCTACACAATGGAGTACTATTCAGCCATTAGAAACAATGAATTCATGAAATTCTTAGGCAAATGGATGGAGCTGGAGAACATCATACTGAGTGAGGTAACCCAGACTCAAAAGGTGAATCATGGTATGCACTCACTAATAAGTGGTTATTAACCTAGAAAACTGGAATACCCAAAACATAATCCACACATCAAATGAGATACAAGAAGAAAGCAGGAGTGGTCCCTGGTTCTGGAAAGACTCAGTGAAACAGTATTTGGCAAAACCAGAACGGGGAACTGGGAAGGGGTGGGAGGGAGGACAGGGGAAGAGAAGGGGGCTTACGGGACTTTCGGGGAGTGGGGGGGGCTAGAAAAGGGGAAATCATTTGAAATGTAAATAAATTATATCAAATAAAAGATTTGCCATGCAAAAAAAAAAAAAAAAAAATGGAAACATCCCAATTAGGTCTTATTCTTGCAGAAATATGTGAAGAACTATTTACTTCTACATTTTATATGACTTTGTTTTATCCATATTAGAATGTGAGAGCTGAGGGAAGACTTAACCATTTACAGTTTTTTTTTTTTTTTAGATTATAACATACTTATTTACTCTTTCCATTTTCTTTCTCTAAACCCTCCATGTGCTTTAATCTACTCTCTTTCAAATTCATAGTCACTTTTCTATAACTGTTACTAAATACAGAAATGCCTCCTTCTCGGTCCTTATGATGTTACCTGCATGTATGTATTCAGGATTTGGTATTAGATATTCACCTCATGTACTCTTCCCTGAGGAAGACCATTTCTTCCACCATTATCATTTCTTAGTTGTCTCTAGATTTTGGGTAGGGTTGAAGCCTCCTAGACTTTTCCAATCCACATTAGCCTCTTCTTATCATTCAGGCCATGCTGGTAATACTTAACTTGTGTAAATAGTGATAATTTTTTTTTTCCTAAGGAAGAATCATTTGTCTTTTTTATTCAATATATTCTTTATTTACATTTCAAATGATTTCCCCTTTCCTTGATCCCTCCTCCCTGAAAGTCCCATAAACCCTCTTCCCTCCCCCTGTTCCCCCATCCACCCCTTCCCACTTCCCTGTTCTGGTATTCCCTTAGATATACAATATCACAGAGGACTTCCTGTTTTTCTGGTTCTTACAATTTTTCTTCCTCCTCTGAGCCTTGGGTGAAGGAATCCTATTATAGATGCATTAGTTGAGACTAGACTCCACATCTCTGCATTTTGATTGGTTGTGGTTTTCTGCAATGGGCTCCATCTATAGTAAAGAGAAGTTTCTTTGATGAGGAGTAAAGACCAGACTTATCTGTGTGTATAAGGACAATGTTTGCAGATTGTTGTTATGAATTAGCTGATTTAGATAAGTGTTGTCAGTTCTCCTTTCCACTAGTCATAGGTAGCTTGCTAGGTTTTTAGAGCAGACATGATTTCTCTCTCTTTGAATGAGTCTTAAGTCCAATTAGAGAACTGTAAATTACTACCAAGGTATGTATTGCATTTTTGTATTCTTACAGTTATTGTACCATGTTGGTTCATAGACACTATAGCTAGATGGGACTGTTGGTTGCCTCCCTCCTTTGGAAGTTTGCATGGTACCTTCTGCTATCATGAGAGCTAGTTCTCATTAAGGAGGTGTTTAGGTCAGGCCTATTGAAGTACATGGTGTCTTCAGTAATAGGGAATTACATTCTACTTCTGAAGCTCAATCAAATGCTACAGAAATAGCCTATAATGTTTGGGAACCTACTGGATGCCTCTGACTAATAGCTCAAAAGGTGAGCTTCTCATGCTTAGTGTGGGATTTGATTATATGGACTTCAGGTCTTGGAGAGAGAACTGCTAGCTCAGATTGAAATTTTTTATTTCAACTATATTTATATTCATAAGCTGATTTACATATATTGTACTTATCTTTAGATATTTACCTAAAATATAGTTCCTTATGACATTTTCAGATAGTCTTACTGTTTTACTGACTTCCCATCTTCTTTCTTCTATAGTTAGGACACTCTATTTTTTCCAATTTCTACCTTCATCACTTGTTCCCTGCTATCTCTTATGATTGTGACCATCCTTGCATTTCCTAGTTTCTACATTTACTCCAGGTTATAAATAAGCATGCTTTAATGAAAGGTTACATGTGACATTTATCTTTCTATGTCTGTGTTAGCTCACTTAGTATGATCTTTGCTAGTTGCAACCATGTACTTACAGAGCTCATGATTTCAATTTTTCTTCACAGCTGAATAGTATGCCATAGTATATATGTGCCATATTTCCATTATCTATTTGTCAGTTGGAGGATATTTATGTTGTTTCCACTGCCTAATTATTGGGAATAGAAAAGTGAGGAACAGGAATGAATAAGTGCCTGTGGAGCAGGATATTGAGTCCCCTGTGCATATGACAAGGAATGTTATAACTTGATCATATGAATATATTTTTAGCTTTTAAGAATTCTTCTCCTTGATTTCCAGAATGGTTGTATCAGTTTGCAATCCCACCAATAGCAAATGAACATTATCTGTCCCCATATAATTTTTACAAACATTTCTGGAATATATATATATGTGTGTGTGTGTGTGTGTGTGTGTGTGCATGAATATACACATATATATGTATATATATTTGCTACTGATTGTGATAAAATATCAATGTTGTTTTGATTTACATATTCCTAATTGCTAGTGATGATGAACATTTTCTGAAATATTTCCCAGCTATTTCTCTATTCCTTTTCCTTTTATTTTCTTCTGAGAACACACTGTTCTGATCCCAGCTCCCCACCTCTCTCTCTGTCTGTCTCTCTGTCTCTCTCTCTCTTTCTCTCCTTGTTCTCTGTATGTTCTGAATATTAATCCTGCCATATGTATAGGTGGCCAAGTTTCTATCCCACCCATGGACACCTTTTTCACCTGGTTGTTTATATAGCTGTGCAGAGATTTTTAATTTTATAAATTATTGCTTATCAATAGACAACTATTTTTATTATTTCAACCTCATAGACATTAATTGAATACTAGGAATTAGGATTCAGTACATTGAATTATTTGGAGGATATCCACAAAGGTAAAATAAGTGACACTCACATATTATGGTGGTGAAAAAAAATGCCTGGTATTGAAAGACTGGCCAGCTGCTTGAGGCTAATGAGATCATAGACCTTATAAAAGACTATTCATTGCTGGAGCAGTATTATTCCTTAATTAGTATATTCTAAATCTTATCCTTATGCCCACAAATAAGTATTCTGTCATGCATCATCAAAGGTCCATTTACAGCAAATGTAAATCATTACAGAAAATAATGGATACAATAAAGACATCAATGGATCATGGGGATCCTAGTCTCAATGGAACACTGACATCACAGCTACTATATCCATGACTCGGGGAACATCACAGAAGAAGGAATGAAAGGCTTTTAAGAGTCAGAATACCAGGATGTCTTCTATAAAACAGTCTTTTGAGGAAATGCCTGCATAAACAAGATTAGAACAATATTATCAATTGATGTGCTAAATTAGAAAGGCAGAAAGTTCAGGAAATCCTCTTTCTAGACCAAGAACTATAGATACATTATGACTGCTGGAAGAAGGAAAGTTAGCTTCTTCCAGAGATGAGCTCTCCTTTTGGTTGTCCAGTGCAGAGTGGTCAGGTCTGAAACTATATATACTACACACACACACACACACACACACACACACACACACACACACACACACAGATAGACATGTGCACATACACGTATACTATGTATTTACCAGTGATAATCAAAGATAAAACACTATGAACTTGAGTGTGAGGATAGAGCATTGGAAGAGATTCAAAGATACTGTTTTTTGTTTAAGATATTTAAATTTGATATTTTCTTTATTTACATTTCAAATACTTTCCATTTCCAAATACCCCCCTCAAAATACCCCCTATTCCAGCCCCTCTCCTCCTGCTTCTATGAGGATTTTCCCCCGCACACCTAACCACACACCTACTCCTGCCTTCTGGCCCTGGCATTCCCCTATACTGGGGCATCTAGTCTTCACAGGACCAAGGGGCCTCTCCTCCCTTGATGCCCAACAAGACCATCCTCTTCTACATATGCAGCTGGAGACATGGTCCCTCCATGTGGACTCCTTGGTTGGTGGTTTAGTCCCTGGGGGCTCTGGGGGGGTGCTGGTTGGTTGATGGTGTTGTTCTATGGGGTTGAAAACCCCTTCAGTTCCTTCAATCCTTTAACTAGTCCATTGGGGACCTCGTACTCAGTCCAGTAGTTGGCTGTGAGCTGTCACCTTTGTATTTGTCAATCTCTGGCAGAGCCTCTCAGGAGACAGCTATATCAGACTTCTGTCAGCAAGCACTTCTTGGCATCCACAGTAGTGTCTGGGTCTAGTGTATATGGGATGGATGCCCACGTGGGGCAGTTTCTGGATGGCCTTTCCTTCAGTCTCTGCTCCACACTTTGTCTTCGTATTTTAGCCCATGAGTATTTTGTTCTCCTTTCTAAGAAGGACCAGAGCAGTTACCCTATGTGCTTTTTAAATGTACCTTTAACTAGAACATTATCTTTTATTCTTGCTGTTAGAGGTAGAGTTTTGTTTGTGTGGCTATCTTCTTTTGTGTTTGTTGAAAGATTACTTTCTTGCTTGTTCTAGGATGTAGTTTCCCTCCTTGTATTGGAGTTTTTCCATCTATTATCCTTTGTAGGGATGAACTTGTTGAAAGATAATGTGTAAATTTTGTTTTGTCCTGGAATATCTTGGTTTTGCCATTTATGGTAATTGATATTTTGCTGGGTTTATTAGCCTGTGCTGGCATTTGTGTTTGCTTAAGGTCTGCATGACATCTGCCCAGGATCTTCTGGCTTTTATAGTCTCTGGTAAGGTATCTGGTATAATTCTGATAGGTCTGCTTTTATATGTTACTTGACCTTTCCCCCTTACTGCTTTTAATATCCTTTCTTTGTTTAGTGCATTTGGTGTTTTGATTATTATGTGCTGGGAGGAATTTCTCTTCTGGTCCAGTCTGTTTGGAGTTCTGTGTAGGCTTCTTATATGTTCATGGGCATCTCTTTCTTTAGGTTAGGGAAGTTTTCTTCTATAATTGTGTTGAACATATTTACTGGTCCTTTAAGTTGGGAATCTTTACTCTCTTCTATACCTATTATCCTTAAGTTTGATCTTCTTATTATGTTCTGGATACCCTGTGCATTTTGGGTTAGGATCTTTTTTGCTTTTTACATTTTCTTTGACTGTTGTGTCTATGATATCTTTTGCAGCAGAATTCTCTTGTATTCTGTTGGTGATGCTTGCATCTATGACTCCTGATCTCTTTCCTAGGTTTTCTATTTCCAGAGTTGTCTCCCTTTGTGATTTCTTTATTGTTTCTATTTCCACTTTTAGGTCCTGTTTGGTTGTGTTTTCCTGTCATTCTTTAAAGGATTTTTATGTTTCTTCTTTCAGGGCTTCTCTGTTTTCTTGTGTTCTCCTGTATTTTTTCAGGGACTTATTTGTCCTTCTTAAAGTCCTCTATCATCATCATGAGAAGTGATTTTAGACATGAATCTTGTTTTTCCAGTGTTATGGTTTTCCAGTGTCTCCATTCTTGCTCGGGTGAAAGAACTGGGTTCTGATGATGCCAAGTCACCTTGGTTTCTGTTGTTTATGTTCTTATGCTTGCCTCTTGACATCTGGTTATCTCTAGTGCTACCTACCTGTCCTTGCAGTCTCTGACTAGAACCTGTCCCTCCTGTGATCCTGGTTGTGTCAGAACTCCCCAGAGTCCAACTGTCTCTGTGATCCTGTGATTCTGCAATCTTGAGATCCTGAGATCCTGGGTGTGTCAGACTTCCTGGAAGTCAAGCTGCCTCTGGGATCCTGAAATCCTGGTGTGACCAAGCTCCTGAGTTCCTGTGATTCTGGGCATGTTAGAGCACCTGAGAGTTGAGATTCTTCTGGGTGTTGTAGGACTGGTTGTGGTGCTAGAGCCCAAGGTCCTTTTTCTGGGTTTTAAATTAATTATTTATTTATATTCCAGCCATTGCCCCTGTCCACCCATCCCCCAATTCTTCACTCCATTCTACTTCCCCTTGCCTCTGAGAGGGTGCTTCCCCACCATTTCCATTCTCTGGGGCCTCAAATCTCTCAAGGATTAGAGGCATGTTTTACCACAGAGGCCAAACCAGATAGTCTTCTGCTACAAATGTGTTGGAGGCTTCAGACCAGCCCATGTATGCTGCCTAGTTCATGGCTCAGTTTCTAGGAGCTCCCAGAAGTTCAGGTTAGTTGAGACTACTGCTCTTCCTATGGGGTTGCCCTCCCCTTCAGCTTCATTAAACGGTCACACAATTCATGCATACGTTCTTGACTTCATACAAATCGTCGGGTATAAGTATCTACATCTGTCTCAATGAGCAGCTTGTTGGGCCTTAGAAGACAGCCATGCTATGCTCCTGTCTGTAAACATATCATAGTATCAGTCATAGTGTCAGGCTTTGGAGCTTCCCCTTGAGATGCATTCCAAGTTGGGTTGGTCACCAGTCCTCCTTTCCCTCAGTATCTTCTCCATTTTTGTCCCTGTAGTTCTTTGAGATAGGGACAATTCAGTAATTGTGTCAGGCCTTGGTGTTCGCCTGGCCCTCATGAGATGGATTCCAAGATGGGCCAGTCACTGGCCAGCCTTTCTTTCCTTCAGTCTCTTTTCCATTTTTGTCTCTTTTAGAGGGGAACAATTCTGGGTCAGAAATTTTGACTGTGAGTTGGTAACCTTGTCCTTCCACTTCGAGCCCTGTCTATTTACTGGAGGTGGACTCTTTGAGTTTCCTCTCCCCAGTGTTGGGCATTTTGGCTAAGGTCACCCCCCTTGAGTCCCGAGAGTCTCTCACCTCCCAGGTTTCTAGTACTTTCTAAAGGATCCCTTTACCTTCCACCCCCACAAGCTGCATATTTCTATTCATACTCCTGGTCCTCTGGGTTTCTCTCCTGTTTCCCTAACCCATACGTGATCCTGTATACTTCTTCCCCGTCCCCTCCCCCACCCAGATCCCTCCCTTCCTCTGGCTCTCACGATTATTTTGTTTCCCCTTCTAAGTAGGATTGAAACATCCTCACTCGGCCCTTCCTGGAAAAGCACACAGGGTTTTTTTTTTTTTTACCATAATTTTTTTATTCGATATAATTTATTTACATTTCAAATGATTTCCCCTTTTCTAGCCCCCCCCCACTCCCCGAAAGTCCCGTAAGCCCCCTTCTCTTCCCCTGTCCTCCCTCCCACCCCTTCCCACTTCCCTGTTCTGGTTTTGCCCAATACTGTTTCACTGAGTCTTTCCAGAACCAGGGGCCACTCCTCCTTTCTTCTTTAAGTGACCTAGATTTAGCTTTTTGGCTCCAGACCCCTCTAGGCAATGAAGGATGTATATGTTATCTGGATGCTGCACAGGTACCCTTGAATCAACAAATTTCCAGTGAAGTTCTTAACCACAGAAGTGGGAACCATCGCTTAATTCATCCTTCTTTTCTTTTCTCTCATTTTTTATTGGTTATATTATTTGTTTTCATTTCAAATGTTGTTCCACTTTCTGGTTCCCCTCTGTAGACCCCCTATTCCATCCCCTCCCCTGCCTATATGAGGGAGCTCCCTCACCCAACTACCCACTCCCACATCACTGCCCTCACATCCCCCTATGCTGGGGCATAGAGCCTCCACAGAACCAAAGATCTCTCCTCCCATTGATGCCAAAGAAGGCAATCCTCTGCAACATCTGCAGCTGGAGTCATGGGGTCCCTCCATGTGTACTCTTTAGTTGGTGGTTTAGTCCCTGGGAGCTTTGGAGGGTCTGGTTGGTTGATTTTGTTGTTCCTTCCTTAAGGGGTTGCAAACCCCTTCAGCTCCTTCAGTCCTTCCCCTAATTCCTCCATTAGGGTCTCCATGCTTAGTCCAATGGTTGGCTGCATACATCCTCATCTGTATTGGTCAGGCTCTCAAAGGCCTCTCAGGGGACAGTCATACCAGGTTCCTGTCAGCAAGCACTTCTTGGCATCAACAATAGTGTCTGTGGATTTGGTGTTTGCAGATTGGATAGATCCCCAGGTGAGGCAGTCTCTGGATGGCCTTTTCTTCAGTCTCTGCTCCACCCTTTGTCCCTACATTTTCTTTAGACAGGAAGAATTCTGGGTTAAAGTTTTGAGATGGTAAGTGGCCTCATCCCTCACCCCAGGGCTGTGCCCATCCACTGGCTCTTGAGTGTTGTTGAGTCTCTCATAAGTCTCAGATTGTCCCATTGTACTCCTTTATACTTTTTCTCACTGTCCTTCCATATTTTCTTGGTCTCACTAGTTTGTCACACTGCACTTGCGTTTGGAGCCCAAGTGATTCTCTTGTATCTGTTTTCAAGACAGCCTGGGCTATATGCCCGATCCTCAGGTAAAAGGTTGCATTTTACCTAAGAGCCTCACCACTGAAATAACTGTAGAATGGACCAAGCTAATTTTTATTTCTTTGGGTTCATTTGTGTTAAATTCATTATCTGTGTCAATGTTAGCATAAAGACTTTCTGAATTAAAATATGAACATTTTATTTTTCTTTTAAACTGTTGGGGTCTTCCATGGTTTTAAAGAATACTTTCTAGCACAAAGATCAGTTCCTGCAATTGCCTTTTGAGCTTTGTGTTAGTATTGATTCCTTGTGTCAGTCAGCTTCTGCTTTTCCTCAGCCTGTGTCCTGAAACTCTCCTCAGTTTCTCTGTTTCTGTCTTTCTGTTGTCTTTGTCTCTTTGTCTCTGTCTCTCTGCCATCTTGGTATCTGCCTCTCTGTTTCTCTGTCTTTCTCTCTGTCTGTCTCTTGTCTCTGTATGTTTCTCTATGTCTGTCTTTGTCTGTCTCTAGTAACATATCTCTTCACGGTTTTCTTTAAATGAGCATTTTGTATGTATTTCTTGGTATTTCTAGCCTAAAGGCAATGAAGATTCTCTTGTATATTTTTCTGAAACTGTCTTAAGAATACACTTAACTGATTGAAAATATTTTTGAGTCCCATATTAGATTCTGAGAAGACTTTAGTCATAAACTATGCCCACATCTGAAAATAACTTATATGCAAAGATAAAATAAAAGGTGGAACATGATAAGCATATCATTAATACTCAGTAAAAGCAAATATATTAACATCTAGCCGCTATAAGGAATGATAATTTATAATTCTCTGGTACGGAAATCTTTTCAGTTTATATGAATACCATTTAAATTTCAGTATTGTTTAGCTAGCTTCTGAAAAACCCTTTTCCAGTCCTAAAAGTGGACTCCTCTATGACTTTATAGGCAGTGGCAGCTGCTACATGCTTTCAGCTTTGAAAGAAGTAACTTCTACATTAGGATTTGTTGAGAGACATTAAAGTCTGTTCCTTTGGACAAAATGAGCATGCTGCCCACTACCTGCCACTCTAGGGTCCCCTTCCATCAGCCTGTTCAGGCCAACAGCTGTTGCTTTGTCTCTCAAGACTTCTCTGGGAGCTGTGTTAAATCAGGTTAAAACATTCCAATTATTTTTCTGTATCTGAGCTGCTTCCACAATAATGAATTAATTTCGCAGTGAATCCATGAAAGCGTACCATCTTGACCTGAGTTCCTTGCTAATTATTATATATCTTAATTATCTTTATTGAGGTTTGTGTTTGCAAGAGAGGAAATATCATGAGGGTCTGGGGTGGCAGGGAATCTAAACTCAGAGAAGTCTTTTGCTCTCTTGTTTCTTGCTCTATCTGAGACCTTCAGGATCATTAAATCCTAGCTGCCTTTGATTTCTTTCACTCCCACAGTAGGGACCTAAGCCCTGTTATGGGTTGAATTCATTTTTATGACATTCAGATTTTGACGTTCTAACCCTGAGTACTTTAGAAGCTCCCCTTATTGGGAGATAAGGCTGTGGCAAATGAAAATGAGATCATTCCAGTTGGCTCTGTACCAAGAATAGCTATCATTATAAAAAGAAAGGGTCTGGAGGTAGATATACACAGAACAAACTGCTCTGTGAATATCAAGTCCTATAGCAGTCTGATTACAAAAATTGCCAGCAAACAATAGTTTGCGGCAGTGGCAAGGAACATATTCTTCAGGAGCCTCCGAAGGAGACACCTGCTACCACAGTAACCTCACTTTCTAGATTCCTGAGCTGTGAATCAATATTTCTGTTAAGGATTTCATTTGTAACACTCAATAATGAGGGTCCTACATAGCTACTTAATTATTTTGTGTTGCTAAGGGGTAAATCTATTCATAGACATTTGGTAAATAGTTATGGGATTCTGAATTTTAAAAAGCAAGAAATGCTAACAAAAATGAAAAATGAATAAGGGGGGCTGACAGAAGGAATGTGGGGGGAGTAAAGAGGGAGGAAAATGGGGGAGAAGGAATGGCAAAAGGAAAGAGGAAGAGATGGGGTGGGAAAGGCAGTGTGATTGCATGTGTGACAATACAGGTTTTCCCAATCTCTATACTGGAAAACATATGGCTAAAACTTATACTAAGTATCTAATTATTTGGTTATTAGAATATATTTATTCACTTGGTAAATATTTATTAAGTGCTTACAGTATATTCAGCATTATTACAGATGCTGATCACTTATCAATAAACATAATAAATAAGAATTCCCCATCCTTAAGTAGATTACAGTCTAGGAGAGAATCAGACACTAAATAAAACTTCAGTGAAATGTATAATATACAACACGGAGATGCATAAGGCAGGAAGAAGAGTGGGGGTGTTTGTGTGTGGCACAGATTTAAAACGTTTCAGAGCTATTTACTTTTTATGCATGAGTGTCTTGCCTGGGTGCAGCACATACGTCTCCAGTGGCTGTGTAGTCAGAAGCAGTTCAGATTCCCTAGAACTGATTATGGATGACTGTGAGCTGCCATGTGGGTGCTAAGGAACTGAACACAGGTCCTCTGTCAATGGAACAAGTGCTCTTAACTGCTGAGCCATCTATCCAGCTCCAGCGTACAACAGTAATTTCAATCAGTAAACATAAGACCTCAGAGACTTAGGTAAAATGTTAATAAAGATAGAATAGATGATGGGAAGACATCAAAGGGAAAACAATATGGGTTGATGTATCTGAGGGCAGAGGCTGAGGGCATGATGGGCAAGGTTTAAGAACTCACTGGCCTCCCTTGTCTGGAGGAGCACCTAGGCCTGCAGAGACTGGGTGCACCAGGGTAGGGGAGTACCCACCAGAAAAGGGGGCAACCTCTTAGAAAAGAAGGGTAGGAGGTAGGAGGAGGGATTGTGTGATGGGTGAGAAAGATGGGGAAAAGTGGGAGTATCTATGCGCCATAAGTTTCCACATTATTAAGAATTTAAAAAAAAATTCTTGGTATTCTGTTTGGGGTAAGCAAGCTAAAACATTTAGAACAGCCAATTGAAAAAAAAAAACTGTATTATGCTATGGGATGTAATGTGTGTGTGTGTGTGTGTGCGGGTGTGTGTGTGTGTGTGTGTGTGTGTGCATGTGCGTGTGTGTGTGTGTGTGTGTGTGTGTGTGTGTGTTGGGGGCTGGGGGGAGACAAAAAGACCATTAATGAGAAATTGAGAGATTCTAAGAACTGAGAGGTCCCCTATTAAGGCAGCTCTGTGGATATGAAGATGACTAAGGACTGAAATACCAGTCTTGAAAGCAGTGGCATTAAGTTTTTAAAATGGTAGAAGAGGGTGACAGATTGGGAAGTGCAGGTGACAGGAATGTTCTGGGGTTCATTGCAAGATCAAATAAGTGTAAAGCTGGGACTGGGGTGTGTACCAATGGGAGCTGGGAAGGTCTGAGTGCAGAATGTGTGGAAAAGATGACCCATTACTAACCCACTTCAAAACCAAGAAGCCCCACGTGAGGGGTCCGTGCTGGAAGCACGTCTTTAGGGCAGATCAAGTTCTTATTCCTAGAGAGCTAGTAAACATAGCAAAGAAGGATTGGAGGCTCTAGAGGACTTAATATGGAATTAAAATTTCAGAGGCCACTTTGGAAGAATTTCAGAACTAGGAAGGGATTGTGCCCGATCAATGGAAATTCGTCTCTAGAAACTGAAGAATGATCTCAGACACCTGAGCATGCTTTGACTGATAGAATTACAAATAAGGAATGTGATTAAACTCATCTTTACGGTTTGCACACTGCATGGAAATGAAGGTCAGTTCTGTAGGAGGAACACTGGGAATCCTGAAATCAGTAATGCCAGGTTTTATACTTAACTCTTGCAAACAGATGTGGGCACTGGGGATGTGAGAGGCATGGTCCTTGAGAACGAGCAATCACGCCATCTTTCTCTGGTAGAGTACATACTTCTCTTTAAAACCTGTGTATCGGTGGACGCTTCTAGAGCAGGTTCTACAAATGTGTGAGGCAACCAGTGTACCTTTTCATATGGATGCCAGTAGGACAAGAAAAGCCAATTCCAGGTAATAATAATGTGTCCCCTCAGGAAGCAGTCAGGGAAAAATACCTCAGCACTTTTTAAGCTCTGGTTGATTTCTCATTCCTCTTGAGTTGAATATGTTTCTGGGGACACAGAAACAATTGAGATTGTTTCACAAGTATATTTTCCTTATATCTTTTTGTGTGCTCTATGACATGATTTAGAAGAAGCCAATGTAGTTTGTGTGATTCAGTTTTTATTTTTATTTTTTTTTTACAACTTTCCAATCTAGCCAAGATAATCTTGACCTAATCCACAGGATATTAGTGGTTATGATTTTGTCTTTAATTTATAATATTCAGAGCTCTGCTGTAACACGGCTTTGCATCAGTCATCCTATAGTTTCCTTTGGCTGTCTTGAATATAAACTTCTAAGGGCTCACAGATAGTGTGAAAAGACAAAGGGTAGATATGTTAATTATCACTAATTATCTACATTCGGTGCTGATCTGTGAAATGGAAAGCAGAGCATTCTTTTATAGTGGTGTGCACCCAGTGAAGACATAATCAAAGCCACCAATGTCATATTGTTTGTTTTCTTCTGGGAACATGGGCAATATTTCAAGACAATCCAAGAGAAAAAAAAAAGTCAATTACTGTGTGAATTCCCTCAAGCACCTACGGCCTTGCAGTGCTTTTATGCTCTTTTTGTTTAGCAATTAATTTTTGCGGTTTTGACCACCTTTTAAAGGAAGGTGGTCCAAGCACCATTTGTCAATTCACATGCTACTCACACACCTTGCCGCCAGCTGGCATTGTCACTCATGATTAATGTCAAATAATTGCAATTTCAGGTAGCTGCACATATCCCAACTTAGAAAAGGCAAGGTTTCCAAAGCTAGAAAATTACAGCACTCCTCCTATATGGTAGCTCATCATAAATAACAAAATGTTTCTTACAAGGTTTTCTGTAGCCCAGGCTGGCATCAAACTTGCTGTGTAGCTAAGGATGACCTTGAACTTCTGATCTACCTGATTCTACCTCATGAGTGTTGAAACATGTGCCATTACTCCTGGTTTTAAAGTTTCTTGTTTTCTGGTTATGTGGGAGTGGTCCTTTTTTTCTACAATGGTAATGTATTACTGGGGATTTCCAGAGGTCTCTCATTGTAACTAGCTCACACTCGGTTCTTTGTCTTTGGCATAGGTATCCTTTATTCTTTGTCCTGCTTGTGATTTCCTTCCCGCACAGACAGACAGATTCCCTTTAAAACAAATTGAATCCAATGATATGTATGTTTCCTCATGGAATGATGCAGTTCTGACAAATGACCTCCCATCTTCATCTTCAGATATCTTTCACTGGCAAACAATCCTGACGTCTGGATATTAGGAGAGAATTTTGGTAAGTTGGTAGGTCACAAGTAGCATCATATCTCAATTTCAAATTGAATCAGCCCCACTATCTAGGCTACTCCATTTAGTGTCAAGGATAATTGCTTAACTAAGGCTAAATTTCATAATTTCTGTAGTGGTTAGTAGCATCTGTACTATGGAGATAATTCTATTTTGTGATGTTGCTGGGAACCTAAAATTAACTCATGTCTAAAGAGAGTTACACGTTGGACCTACTGCTATGTTGATGTTTAAGTGCATGAGCTTTTCTGAGCAGATCTCTTGGTATTTCTGCGCTTTCCTGCATAATGAGATTTTTGCATTGAGATTATGCATGAGATTTTGCATAAACTCCCTTGTTGAGTTTTTCTTTAGAAATTTAGAGAGCAAATGAATATCATCTGAAATGATCACAACTTTTAAAACATTTTACATTTCATGCTCTTGCACATCTTCTACCCATTAAATTCGGAGATTAAGGAAAGTTTAACATGGAGCCCAAGAGTCTCCATTTCTTTTCCAGCTGCTGCTGCTTCTGCTGCATTTTACATATAAAGCTTTAGATAATTGGTCATCAACCTTGGCTAAACATGTAAGCCACCTGAGAACTTTGAAGAATATAAATGTTCATGCTGAATCTCAGGCTCATTAAATCAGAACCCCTCCTCTCCCTATGTTCCTAACTTCCTACTTCTCCTTATTCATTTAGCAAATATATATTTAGTTGTGTCCTTCATTTCCTAGAGGCTGGGGAAATTGTAGTGGTTAATGATATGTGGCTAAGCCTAGAAGTTGCCTAGGGTGGTAAGGGTCCTGACAGAGAATATCTACATTATTGCATCAGGCACATTGCTTGGGTCATGAGAGAAATAATATTTCACGATGTTAAGAAGAGACTCAAGTGTGGAATATTTGTCCAGAGGTCAAATATCTATAAAGACATGAAAGTGTTATGTAAGCCTCTCTCACTCTGGCATGGGTCCTGCTATTCCATGATATCTGTTATCCTCAAGCTCATGTAGGGCATGAGAGAGAGGAAACCTTAGCACATGTTCAGGTCATGGAATACATGTAAATACAAATTAAGAAGGCATCCATTTTTACTTCAAGCATGCATTTCCAAGAGCTGCCAGCTAATCATCACGTTTTAAATTTCAAAAAAGTTTTGGTTTAGTTGTAACTGCTTATATTAGTTAGAATATGCAAATTGGGCCCAGGAAGCTGTAGAAGGAGAGAAGCCCCTCGGCCAAACTCGCTGTCTGCAGGGACACAAAAGGATCTCTAGGTACTGTAACACCCTGAGCTTTAGATTTCTGGTGGTGCAAACCACCAGGGGTCTGCCTGCACTCAGGAACTGAGCACATAGGCGGTTCATCTGCAAGCCAGTCCATTGTAGGACGTGCGTCCTATGTGAGAATCAACAGAGGGAGTGACCCCCACCACAACCTCTTCCCTCCATAATAGAGCAGACAGAGAACACCTGGTCGACCTTGACAACCTAAGTATAGCATTGCTTGAGGCAAGATTGAGAAGGGCTCCAAAGGCACAAAAGAGGAAGCCAGTCATCCAGTGTTGCAGAAATAACCTTAAAGATCCACAGTAGGTTGAAACTCCAGCCAGTGACAAAAAGACCATCTAACTCCTGGGAGAACCAGATGGCTAAAGGCAAACGTAGGAACATTACTAACAGAAACCAAGGCATTATGGCAGCATCTGAACCCAATTCTCCAACATTAGCAAGTCCTGGATGCCCCAACACACCAGAAAAACAAGATTTGGATTTAAAATCACTGGTCATGATGCTAGTACAGGAACACATGAAGGACATACTTAAAGAAATTCAGGAGAAAATGGATCAAAAATTAGAAGCCCTTACAAGGGAAACACAAAAATCATTGAAAGAAATTCAGGAGAATACAAAAGCCAATAAGGAGGAAACATAAAAATCACTTAAAGAAATACAGGAGAACCTTGATCAACAGGCAGAAGTCATGAAAGAGGAAACACAAAAAACGCTTAAATAATTAGAGGAAAACACAAACAAGCAAATGACAGAACTGAGCAAAAAATTTCAGGATCTAAAAACAGAAGTAGAAACAACTAAGAAAGCACAAAGGGAGACAACTTTGGAGATAGAAAACCTTGGGAAGAAATCAGGGACCATAGATGCAAATATCAACAACAGAATACAAGAGATAGAAGAAAGAATCTCAGATGCCGAAGATACCATAGAAACCGTGGACTCAACAGTTAAAGAAAATGCAAAATGCAAAAAGCTTGTAACCCAAAATATCCATGAAATCCAGGACACAATGAGAAAGCCAAATCTAAGGATCATAGGTATTGATGAGAGTGAAGATTTACAACTTAAAGGGCCAGCAAATATCTTCAACAAAATTATGGAAGAAAACTTCCCTAACCTAAAGAGAGAGAAGCCCGTGAATATACAAGAAGCCTACAGAACTCCAAACAGACTGGACCAGAACAGAAATACCTCCCGTCACATAACAATCAAAACCCCAAATGTACTAAACAAAGAAAGAATACTTAGGGCAGTAAGAGAAAGAGGGCAAGTAACATATAAAGGAAGACCTATCAGAATTACACCAGATTTCTCACCAGAGACCATGAAAGCTAGAAGATCCTGGGCGGAGCTCATGCAGACTCTAAGAGAACACAAATGCCAGCCAAGACTACTATACCCAGCGAAACTCTCAATTACTATAGATGGAGAAACCAAGATATTCCACGACAAAACCAAATTTACATAATACCTTTCTACAAACCCAGCCCTACAAAGGTTAATAGGGGGAAAGCACCAGTACAATGAGGGAAACTATACCCTGGCAAGAGCAGGATATTAAGCTTCTTTCATCAAACCCAAAGAGGATAACCACACACATATAAAATTAAAATCAAAAATGTTAGGAAGCAATAACCACTATTCATTGATATCTCTTAACACCAATGGACTCAATCCCCAATAAAAAGACATAGACTAACAGACTGGTTACGTAAACAGGACTCTACATTTTGCGGCTTACAGGAAACACACCTCAATGTCAAAGACAAAAACTACCTTAGAGTAAAAGGCTGGAAGACAATTCTACAAGCAAATGGTTCCAGGAAACAAGCCGGAGTTGCCATTCTAATTTCAGATAAAATTGACTTTCAAACTAAAGTCATCAAAAGAGACATGGAAGGTCACTACTTGCTGGTCAAAGGAAAAATCCAACAAGAAGAACTCTCAATCCTGAACATCTATGCCCCAAATACAAGGGCGCCCTATTTCATAAAAGAAACTTTACTAAAGCTCAAAGTACACATTGCACCTAACACAATAATTGTGGGAGACTTCAACACTCCACTTTCACCAATGGACCGATCGGAAAAACAGAAACTAAACAGGGAGACAATGAAACTAACTGAAGCTTTGAACCAATTGGAGTTAACAGATATATATAGAACTTTTTATCCCAAAGCAAAAGAATATACCTTTTTCTCAGCACCTCATGGTACCTTCTCCAAAATAGATCATATAGTTGGTCACAAGACAGACCTCAACAAATATAAGAAGATTGAAATAATCCCATGCCTCCTATCAGATCACTATGGAGTAAAAGTGGTCTTTAGTAACAATAAAAATAACAGAAAGCCCACAAATACATGGAAACTGAATAATACTCTACTCAATGATACCTTGGTCAAGGAAGAAATAAAGAAAGAAATCAAAGATTTCTTAGAATTTAATGAAAATGAAGGCACAACATACACAAATCTATGGGACACAATGAAAGCAGTGCTAAGAGGAAAACTCATAGCTTTGAGTGCCTCCAAAAAGAAATTCGAGAGAGCTTACACTAGAAGATTAACGGAATAACTGAAAACCCTGGAACAAGAAGAAGCTAATTCACCCAGGAGGAGGAGAAGACAGGAAATCATCAAACTCAGGGCTGAAATCAATCAAGTAGAAACCAAGAGAATCATACAAAGAATCAACAAGACCAAAAGCTGGTTCTTTGAAAAAATCAACAAGATAGATAAACCCTTAGCCAGACTAACCAAAGGGAACAGAGAAAGTGTCCAAATTAACAAAATTAGAAATGAAAATGGAGATATTACAACAGAAACTGAAGAAATTAAAAAAATCATCAGATCCTACTACAAAAACCTGTACTCAACACAACTGGAGAATCTGGAGGAAATGGACATTTTCTTAGACAGATACCAATTACCAAAATTAAACCAGGATCAAATAGACCATCTAAAGAGACCCATAACCCCTAAAGAAATAGAAGAGGGGTCATAGATAGGCTTCTGACCAAAAAAAGCACAGGACCAGATGGTTTCAGTGCAGAATTCTATCAGACCTTCAAAGAAGACTTGACACCAATACTCTTCAAACTTTTCCACCAAATAGAAACAGAAGGAACACTACCCAACTCCTTCTTCGAAGCCACTATTATGCTGATACCAAAACCACACAAAGATCCAACTAAGAAAGAGAATTTCAGGCCAATTTCCCTTATGAATATTGATGCAAAAATACTAAATAAAATTCTTGCCCACCGAACCCAAGAACACATCAACACGATCATCCACCATGATCAAGTAGGGATCATCCCAGGGATGCAGGGATGGTTCAATATAAGGGAATCCATAAATGCTATCCACTACATAAACAAACTCAAAGAAAAAAAACCGCATGATCATTTCATTAGATGCTGAAAAAGCATTTGACAAAATTTAGCATCCTTTCATGCTAAAAGTCTTGGAAAGGACAGGAATTCAAGGCCCGTATCTAAACATAGTAAATGCAATATACAGCAAACCGGTAGCCAACATCAAACTAAATGGAGAGAAACTTGAAGCAATCCCACTAAAATCAGGGACTAGACAAGGCTGCCCCTTGTCTCTCCATATCTTTTCAATATAGTTCTTGAAGTCCTAGCTAGAGCAATTAGACAACAG
Source organism: Apodemus sylvaticus (assembly GCF_947179515.1). Lineage (NCBI taxonomy): Eukaryota > Metazoa > Chordata > Mammalia > Rodentia > Muridae > Apodemus > Apodemus sylvaticus. Next base: position 50,240,680 of record NC_067494.1, read on the forward strand.
AAGGAAGTCAAAGGGATACAAACTGGAAAGGAAGAAATCAAACTATCACTATTTGCAGATGATATGATCGTATACTTAAGTGACCCTAAAAACTCTACTAGAGAACTCCTACAGCTGATAACTTCAGCAAAGTGACTGACTACAAAATCAATGCAAGCAAATCAGTAGCCTTTATGTATTCAAAGGATAAGCAGACTGAGAAAGAAATTAGGGAAATGACCCCCTTCACAATAGCTACAAACAGCATGAAGTATCTTGGGGTGACTCTAACCAAACAAGTGAAAGACATATATGACAAGAACTTCAGATCTCTGAAGAAGGAAATCGAAGAAGATCTCAGAAAATGGAAAAAGCGTTCCATGCTTGTGGATTGGCAGGATTAATATAATTAAAATGGCCATCTTGCCAAAGGCAATCTACAGACTCAATGCTATTCCCATAAAAATCCCAACCCAGTTCTTCATAGAGCTAGAAAGAGGAATTCTCAAATTCATCTGGAATAACAAAAAAACCCAGGATAGCTAAAACTATTCTCAACAGTAAAAGAACTTCAGGGGGATTCAATATCCCAGACTTTAAACTCTACTACAGAGCAATAGTGATAAAAACTGCATGGTATTGGTACAATATCAGGCAAGCGGATCAATGGAATAGGATTGAAGACCCAGAAATGAACCAACACACCTATGGTCACTCGGTCTTCAACAAAGGGGCTGAAAGCATCCAGTGGAAAAAAGATAGTCTTTTCAACAAATGGTGCTGGTTCAATTGGAGGTCAGCATGCAGAAGAATGCGCATCTATCCATTCTTATCTCCTTGTACCAAGCTCAACTCCAAATGGATCAAGGACCTTCACATAAAACCTGACACACTGAAACTAATCGAAAAGAAACTGGGGAAGACCCTGGAGGACATGGGCACAGGGGAAAAGTTCCTGAATAGAACACCAATAGCTTACGCTCTAAGATCAAGAATTGACAAATGGGACCTCATAAAACTATGAAGTTTCTGTAAGGCCAAGGACACTGTCAAAAGGACAAAATGTCAACCAACAGATTGGGAAAGGATCTTCACCAACCCTAAATCTGACAGAGGGCTAATATCTAATATATACAAAGAACTCAAGAAAGTAGAGCCCAGAGAACCAAATAACCCCATTAACAAGTGGGGTACGAAACTAATCAAAGAATTTTTACATGAAGAACTTCGGAGAGCTGAGAAACACCTTAAGAAATGTTCAACACCATTAATCATTAGGGAAATGCAAGTCAAACAACACTGAGATTTCACCTCACACCAGTCAGAATGGCTAAGGTCAAAAACTCAGGAGACAGCAGGTATTGGCGAGGATGCGGAGACAGAGTAACACTCCTCCACTGCTGGTGGGATTGCAAGATGGTGCAACCACTTTGGAAATCAGTCTGGCGGTTCCTCAGAAAACTGGGCATGTCACTTCCTGAGGACCCTGTTATACCACTACTGGGCATATAACCAGAGGATTCTTCAGCATGCAATAAGGACACATGCTCCACTATGTTCATAGCAGCCCTTTTTGTAGTAGCCAGAAACTGGAAAGAACCCAGGTGTCCCTCAGTGGAGGAGGAATGGATACAAAAAATGTGGTATATTTACACAATGGAGTACTATTCAGCCATTAGAAACAATGAATTCATGAAATTCTTAGACAAATGGATGGAGCTGGAGAACATCATACTAAGTTAGGTAACCCAGTCTCAAAAGATCAATCATGGTATGCACTCACTGATAAGTGATATTGGCCTAGAAACTTTGAATACCCAGGACATAATCCACAAATTAAATGATGTCCAAAAAGAATGGAGGAGTGGCCGCTGGTTCTGGAAAGACTCAGTGCAAGAGTATAGGGGAATTCCAGAACAGGGAAGTGGGAAGGGGTGGATGGAAGAATAGGGGGACGGAAGAGGGCTTATGGGACTTGCGGGGAGTGGGGACCCAGAAAGGGGGAAATCATTTGCAATGTAAATTAAAAAAAGATTAGTAAATTAATTGAAAAGGAATTATAAACATTTTCTGATAAAACTGAATATTTACACGAAATATATAAAAACATGTTAAAATTGTTATATATTTCTTCAATTTTATCAGAATTATCTTTCATTTTGTCTCCTGACTCGTAGGTTATTTCTTCACCAGTGAAATGAGTCAGTTCAGGGCAGATTGGAACATATTCTATGCAGGTCACTTGGGAAACAGCTGGGGGTTGAGGAGAGTTCACAGCACAATTGCCCTCAGTGAGGGAAGCCACCTCAGGGAGGAGGGAGGAAGAGGGGGAAGAGAAAGAGAGAAAGGGTTTGTGCACACAGAGAGGATATGTTCTTGTATTTATTCATAGATAACTGTGATGTGAAAAGATTTTATCACACTGATTACATTTTGTTTTATTTTCTAAGAAAGGGTTTCTCACTTCAAAAGGTATAATTAAGAAATATCCCCCAAATAAGCAAGGTTAGAACTAGGGTTAGATGCATAAAGGGTTATAGTTAGGATCAGGATAAGCATTGTAAGGTCAGTGTGATTAGGAAATTAAGGGTTTAAGATAGGGTTAGAGTTTTCAGGTAAGTCCCAGGGTGAGGGTCAGTGTTAGGATTAAGGTGGCTACCATTGTTCTTGATGGTCTCACTAAGTCAATAGTATGCCTATTACACAAAGAAGAAATATCAGGGTTAGGGTTTGGCTCAGGGTTAGGGCAAATAATGTGTTGTGCTATGTAAAATCAGCTTCTATCTTTTCTCTTCCTTGTCCTGATTTTCATAATATCAACATTTGTTTTCCTGCCCCAAGGAAAGTGGAAAATAGGTTATCCATGAATCTGGGATTTCTTTTTTCCTTTTTCTTCTTTTTTTCTTTTTTCTTTTATTTATTAGATATTTGCTTTATTTACATTTCAAATATTATCCCCTTTCCTCGTTACCCCTCCAAAACCCCCTATCCCATCCACCCTACCCCTGCTTATCAACCCCCTCCCACTTTCCTGTCCTGGCATTCTCCTATGCTGGGACATTGAGCCGTCACAGGACCAATGGCCTCTCCTCTCATTGATGTCAAAAAAGGCCGTCCTCTGCTATATATGTAGCTGGAGCTCAGAGATATAAGTTTCTGACCTGGATCTTGGCATGGAGACCTTGAAGCACAGTGGCTATGAATTTCAGAAGATTAAGACAAGGAGATCTCCAAGTTCAAGAACATTTGGGATTAAAGGCATGAATGCACACACCTTTAATCTGGGCCACACCTTCTGCTGGAGACCCACATGCCAATATTCTGGGCCACACCCTCTGTTGGAGACCTAAAGCCTTTAATCTGGGCTACACCCTCTGCTGGAAATATATAAGGACATTGGAAGAAGGAAGATTCTCACTCTTCCTTGCCTGCTTGCTTCGTGGGACTGAGAAACTGCTAGATCATTGGACTTCCATCCACAGCAGCTGCTGATCATTTTTGGGGAGTTGGACTATAGACTGTAAGTCATTGACAAATTCCCTAACTATTGTAAAGACTATCCATACGTTCTGTGACTCTAGAGAACACAAACTAATACAGTGGTACACCAATTTTCCAACTACTATGAGACATCAAGTCTTGCTGCTCACCACAGACTGACTACTACAAAGCAGACTTGATAGACAGCCCCACACTTGCCACTACACACACACACACACACACACACACATACACACACACACACACACACACACACACACACACACACGTGCGCACACACACGCGCACACACACACACACACACACAGAGAGAGAGAGAGAGAGAGAGAGAGAGAGAAAGAGAGAGAGAGAGAGGAGAGAGAGAGAGCAAACTATCAGTACTATGGAAGAGTGGACAAATGGAGCCTTGCAGAAGCAATCAAGTCAAGACACACCCATTTACTTTCCTCTACTCTTGACCGTGTATGCAATGATACTAATGGAGGTTCCAGACTTGACTTTTCCACAATGCTAGAAAATAACCGGGAATTGTAGCCTCAAATAAACGTACTATCTCCAAAGTTGCTTTTTGTCAGGGTATTTGGGGAGTATTATTTGGCTTAAAAATCCCCATAACAGTCTACCACTGAAGGATGTCAGAGCAGGAATTCAGAGAGAGAGGCAGGAACCATGGGGGAACACTTGATGGTTTTCTTCCTTCTTCCTTTTATCCATCCTTCCTTCCTCTCTATATTTCTTCTTTCCTTCCTTCCTTCCTTCCTTCCTTCCTTCCTTCCTTCCTTCCTTCCTTCCTTCCTTCCTTCCTTCCTTCCTTCCTTCCTTCTCTCTCTCTCTCTTTCTCTCTCCCCCTCTCTCTCCTTTCTTTCATCTGATTTCTTATTCACTTTACACTCCACTCAATGCCCCCATTCCTGGTCACCCCCCCCACACACACACACACAATACTTCCCCTTCCCCCTTTCCATCCTCTCAGGATGGAACACCCTGGATATCCTTCTCCAACCTTGTCTGGGTATTTTGTTTAACAAAGAATGACACTAGAACACTAATCAATGTCTGGCTCCTCTACACTGCTAGGAATCTGCATGTGCCCTTTAATAGTAGGGGCAGTGGGGTATTTAGCAGCTCTATTTAGCTGTCTATGTGGAGATTCTCAGGGCACACTGTGTCCCACTTTAATTTCTAAAACACTAAATGTTGCTCTGCAGAGCCATCCTGACTCAGAAGCTTTGAAGCCATTTCAGTCCCTGTGAGTTTGAACAGGTATGATCTGTGCATGCCCTACTGTGACCTCATGAGGATCCATTGTGAGAGTCCACCCAGCAGATATAAATAAGGGAGAGGCCTGCCCTGGATCTCTGAGGGTATAGAGAAGTGGAGTGGTGATTTACTTGTGAGATATACATTAGTGAGATTGTGTGAGGTTTTGAGATTCTGATTGTTTGATTTGTGAGTTGTGTGTGTGTGTGTGTGTGTGTGTGTGTGTGAGAGAGAGAGAGAGAGAGAGAGAGAGAGAGAGTCATAGACAGAGATAGAGACAGAGAGACAGAGAGAGACTGTGTGGGTGTGAGGTTGAGTCTGTGTATAGATTTAGTTGTGTGTTCTGTGTGTCTACCTGCTTGTGTGTGTCTGTGTGAATTCATCTACAAGCTTACATACAGTTACAGGGAAAGCCCAGGGTTAGGGTTAGGCTAAGGTTAGTGTTAGTGTTAGTGTTAGTGTTAGTGTTAGTGTTAGTGTTAGTGTTAGTGTTAGGGTTAGGGTTAGGGTTAGGGTTAGGGTTAGGGTTGGGTTAGGGTTGGGTTAGGGTTAGGGTTAGGGTTAGGGTTAGGTTTAGGTTTAGGTTTAGGGTTAGGTTTAGGGTTAGTGTTAGTGTTAGTGTTAGTGTTAGGGTTAGCTAAACCTTCAGTGCTGTGCTAAAGGTATGTTGAAAACTTAATTTCTAAAGCAGAGTCATTCACTGGCCTCTTTTTGCCACATAGGCTAGGTTTTGACCAAGGAGCCTCTGGATCTGCCTGTGTTTGGAGATTCAAACTAGGGAGGGACATTTATTAGGCCTGTTTTGTTTGGTGGGTCATTTGTTTAACTTTTGTGGTGGGCAGTGGTACTTTGCATTTAAGTCCAAACCTTAGGCTTGAACAGCAGGTTCTACACTGAATGAGGCATCTGTCTAAGTCATGGACACTTGGGTTACTACTTTAAGATTTCCTTCTTTGTTTTTTTGTTTCTATTCTTATTTTCCTTCTGCTTTTATTTTTCTTGAATGGTTAATATGTTTGGGGGCCTTTTTTTTCTTTTGTATAACAGGATATTTGCTATAAATTTCAAATTTTAAAAATATATTTTTTCATTTTTGGTTTATTTAAACTTTTCCTTTAAAAACCATTATTGAGTACTGGTGGTGTTATTGACCGCTAGAGATAAGGCATAATTGGATGTGGTTAGTTATGGTTTCCAATTCTTTTCATTTCTCTGGCTTGCTTTTGACTTTTGCTTTTTTGCTTCAATTTAATGAGTTTTACATGTTTCTCTTTCTGTTTTGATTACTTGAGGGGTCCTGGCTTTGCTTTGATTTCCTTGGTATTTTAATTAGTTGGCCTGGTTTGGGGTGTTGGTCTTCAATTTTTATGTTATTTTGTAAATATTTTCTCAATCATTTCTTTCTTCTATTCATGTTCATTCTGATACTCTAGTTCTCTTCTCAGTTTTATCAGATAGCATCCAGTACATTACTGAGCTGTAGTCTGTCTATTTTACTAGATTGTGAGCTAGTCGTGGTTTAGGGATCAAGACTGGGTTCCTCTGCCTGTGTCATCGTGGGTCTAGGTTAAAGCTTCTTGTTTCAGTGGTTTTCTCTTTGTCTTTTGTTTTTACTTTGGATCCCACTGATTTTGTTACTCTCATCCCTCATGTCTCTGTAAGTTTCTTTATATCTCCTTTCCTTTCTCCCCAGGCCTCACTGCCTTTGGCAGTAGCACTGCTACCAACTATGTACTCCGATAGTGACTCGGAGTCATCAGAGTCCGACACTGTGGTCACCATGTTCGAGGAGGAGGTGTTCACCAGGCAGTATATGGTGTTGAAGACCTTGGGCCAGGGTGGCACTTCCGATGTGAGGCTGTGCTCCCACCGCCTTACAGGAGCCCCAGTTGCTGTCAAGGCTCTTTTGAGGGAGAGGTGGTCGGACCCAACAGTGCCCGAAGCGGACATTATGAAAATGCTCAGTCACCCAAACATCGTCTCGCTTGTGCAAATAATTGAGACAGAACATACAACTTACTTAATTATGGAAGTTGCCAGAGGAGAAGAGCTACTTAAACGAGTCCGGGACGCTGGATGCCTGAAAGAAGATGAAGCTAGGGGCATATTTGTTCAGCTGCTCAGTGCCATAGGCTACTGTCATGGTAAAGGTGTGGTGCACAGGGACATAAAGCCTGACAATATCATAGTAGGTGAGGATGGAAAGGCTACACTTATTGATTTCAGCCTCGGAGACACATTCCTACCTGGACAAAAACTGGAAAGGCTGTGTGGAGCCTTCCAGTTCATTGCTCCAGAGATCTTCCGAGGCCTACCCTACGATGGCACAAAAGTAGATATGTGGGCCTTGGGGGTCATTTTATATTATATGACCACCGGATTCCTGCCATTTGGAGGAGGAACACTGTCGGAACTGAGCAACAAGGTGATGAATGGAAAATACCGTACACCGGATCATCTCTCAGACGATATTAGGAGCATGATTAGCCTCCTGCTAACTGTCAACCCAAGGCAGAGGCCAAATGCGCAAGAACTCGTAAGCCATCCATGGCTCCAGCAAGGGGGAAAGACTTTGACATTCTATTACAACAGTGACACCAGATTCCCAGACCCTGATATAATGGGGGCCATGGAAAGCATTGGCTTTCATTCCCAAGACATAAGAGAAGCTTTAAAACACAAGGAGTTTGACGAAACTAGGGCTACATACCATTTATTGAAAAGCCTGGCAAATCAGGATGATGGCAATTATGTGCAAAGAGATGTCACTAACCCAGGAGTGACACCTTTCCCTTCACCAACAGACCCTAGCACTTACCCTCTGCCTCCCAGGAGAAGGGCCAGTGAACCTTCCCTTAAAATACGAGTGCCATCTACTGGACAACGTCCTGGGGAGACAAATGCCCCTGTTGCACCCAAGAAGACACCCCCTATGGGCAGTCGTCAGCAAAGAAGAATGACTGCCCCATGCATCTGCATCGCTACTTACACTGTCGTGGAAGTAATCGAAACCCTCGATAACACCTTCTCCTCTAGCTCCCAGTTCGACAAGGCCCCAAGTGAGTCAGAAAGAAGGAGACCTTTTACTCCAAGACCCCCGCAGCCTCAGGGATGGGCCAAATGGAAGAAACGAATTTCGAATTGCATCAGGACTCTATGCTGCTGCTGCATGTCACCTGACACAACAAGCCGGAGGAAGGTGTGCCCCCAAAAAAGAGAGGACACCCCGAAGGTGACAAGAAGTACAAGGCATCTTTCAGGTACATTTTTATATTTGCTAAATCTATTTTTTTTACTAATATTTGCATATAGACAGTTCATGATTAGGTTCTTGAAGTACAGTGACTTAAATCTAGTTCTATCTAGATAGTGTGGGATGTGGACCCTCCTACAATTAAACACAAGTACAATACTTTCTTATTCCAGAAGTGTAGAACCAGAAAACCATCAAATCAAATCAAAACCAAAATCCACTAGTGTAACTCAGTTCCTGTGGTTCAGCTCAGTGTCCCAAGCACAGGACTCTGGATCTTCTGAGATGCGAATGGTTTTGGGCCACACCCCCTCTGGGTTTCTTTTGTCCACAGCCCACACATCCTGTCTTCTCCTGTCAGATGGAATCGGTCCACACCTATCATTGATATGGTTGGTTATCACTGAAGTCTTGGCATCTCCAGTGTGTTCAGGGCTGCTCTGTAATGAGGCTACACCTTCAACAATGGACTCTTCTGGCCTCTCACAGCACCAAGCTGGGGCTGTTTTCTACCTCCCCTTTGACCCCTCAGCTTTCAGGCTGCCCAAACCAATACCACCCGGGAAATTCTTACACATGATCTTGTTTGACTTCCAGCATGAGAAGCAGACTTTGTCACCATTCAAACAGACTTCTCTTGAGATATACCAAGGAATTGCTTTGGAGAAGATTTTAGCTCTGTGATGCCTCTGTCTTCTTAATCATGTCAAGTGTCTCAGCCAAAGATGAGTTGCAGCAATTGTCCTGGCTCATCGAAGTTTCCGTTTAATGTCCTGCTCTCTTGTTAATCAAAGCTGGTTCTTTGCCCCATGTTCCCCACTGATCAGTACCCAGAGATTACCAAATCAAATACAATGCAAACTACAGTGGTGATCCTATGTAAAGTTCCTGGGCACTCGACTTCAATCATTAATAAAATGGCCCACAAACTTGCCCACAGGTAATCTGACAAAGGAAATTTTTTCAGCAGTTTTCCTGTTCCAGGTGATAGTAGCTCATGTCATTCTAACAAAAATCTAACCAGCACACCTCTGAAGTGTAGTTCCCCCTAAACTTCAGAACAAAGCATATTTGTTTACAAGACTCTTTTTGAGATTTTAAGGTTGGGCTGGTCCTTTAATTCCTAGAACAGGGAGAAAATAAGAGCAAAGTAACCCAAGAATAAGATTATCCTCTGAATCTAACTAGGAGGTCCATTTCCATCTACCACAGTTTTGACTACTGTTTTTCCCGTGATATAAAAACACATATAGTGGGAATGGGGAGCCAGAATTTCCCTCAGTGAAGCTCATTCAGGTGAAAGGTGAATTGGATGCCAATGTGGCTGCCTGAAAGGTTGTTCCCACATGACTTAGCTTCATGTTGTGTACCTCCTGATTTGATGCTGTTACACCCCACATACTTTTGCCACGCCTCTCACGTTCTCCTTGGGTTTTACAGCTTTGTACTGATTGGCCTCTCCTCACCCCAGCACATGCAAGAAGCCCCTCCCATCAGCAGATAGGTCTACATTTTCTCGGTCTTCCTCTCAATGGCTCTTGCTTCTCTGGCTGATGACCCAAGGTACCTGACATCAGAGGAGAATGGAGACTTCGGAGCCAGACCCATAAGCCTGCCTGCCAAAGAAAGGAGGGAGGCTGCTGCTGCTGTCAAGACCTTCTGGAAGTGGACCACCCCAGACCTGATGCTCCAGCTCAGGCTGCGAATAGTGATAGTAATATCAAATAAAGATAATTTGCTTATTCTCAATGATTTTCAAAGGTTGTTAGGATATATTAATTGGTTTTATCTTATAGTAACCTCATCTTAAGCTTGACACAGGAGGACTTAAAACTCTGTTTTCCATGTAGATAAAAATTAACTGGCAAAGGGCAAATAACTTTACAGATAGTAGAGAAGGCTACTGTAATCAGCTCTTTATGATATGTGTTCACTGCCATTCCTTGCAAAGGGAACATTAATGTAGACTCACCCTTTCTCATCTCCACAAAAAGTTATAACATTCTCCAATAAATATACTGGTGTGTTAATAATGTGCTGTAAGACAAAATCATAAAAGTATGCTAAAATGAATGTTTTAAGGACCTAATGAAATATTTGTTCCTTGTTTCAAACCGCAATCAAATTGGTTATTGCAGAAGACTGATAGTTCAGAGGCCATATCCAGCACATGGTACCTTCCCAGAAGCAGACCACACCCAACATTTTCCTCTACAGCCAGCCACATGGTTATTTAGTAAATCATGTCAAATGAACTGGGCCTAGAAAGCCCCCATATACTTAGAGCTATAAGTGAAGTAGGAAGTCATGGTTTCTTTGGAAAGTCAGTTGTGGTAGACGGTGTTTTGCTGGAACAGACATGGAAGGAGTGTTGTCTGAAGCAGACACAGGTGAAAGGAAGCTTTGCTAAATCAAGCATATGAAAAGATGCGTGAGAGAGGATTCTTCTCTAAACACATGCATGGATTGGTTCACCTTACATTGCCTAGCTGAGCTCCATTTGTCATGACTCCATAGAGAGAAATGCACCAAAAATCCTTCTGGTGGTGTTCAGGTGGCTTCTTGCCACTTCCTCAGACTTGGGCCAATTGGCAGAGTAACGTCAGCTGATACAGACTTACAGGGAGTGTTGCTAAGCCAGACTTAATGTGCTGAGGCAAGGCCCCTGGAGGACACATGATGTTTTGAGGGAATATAAATAGGATTGAATGGACAGTGGCAGGGCCTTTACAGTGCTTTTTGGTCTCGAGACTTCCATGATTGTCCCTTCAGTGAGAGAGGTGTGGCCAAGAGGGTCTGCTGGCATTCCTGTCAGTCTTGGTCACTCCTGCTGGCTCCAACCCTGAGTTACCAGTTTTAAACTAACTTTTTGTTACCAACATTATACCTTTTAAATCATGCCCAATATCTTATAAGCCAATACTTTATAGTCAAGACATGCAAAAACTTATACCTTTAAGACCAATTAGACATAAAAATAAAGTGATGACAGGAATCCTATAAAATTAAACCGATTTTTTTCTAGCTGTAATTTCAAGAGAAAAAAGTACTTTGAACCCATAATCACAATTGTAGATATTTCTCTAGGAAAAATAACCATCAACCCATTTGCCCTACAATTTGAGATGCTGCTGGCTCTTTTAAAAGCAGCTTTTTACTCCAAGTTTAACGTAGGTGAAGCACTTTAAATCAACCCCTGCCGTGTAAACTGAGACTGAACGGGTCACCAGCAGATGAAGTTTTACCATTTTTTTTTAAACATGAAACATAAAACATTCAAAGAACGAAAGAGAGACAGACACAAATTGGCAAATTGGTGCACCAAAGCCAGACAATGCACAGAGCAGAAAGCACACTTGTATAAATATGTAACTGCTTGTACTTACAAGGATCCCATTACCTTCAGGGGAGTTGTAGCTCGAGAGGGAATCCATAAGAGCTCAGTTGCCATTCTTGCTGTGAGGCATATGTATGCTCTGAGGGGAAATGTCACTGCAGGGGCCAGAGATGGGGGCAACTTGTCAACTCCAGTCCCCATAGCTGGTCCAGAACCAGCCTCAGAAGATGGGGCTGAAGGGGCCGGTGGTGTCCTCTGTGAATTCAAAGAAGGAGGGTAGGGAGAAGGGTCTAAAAGGAGATCGGCATCAGGATCTGATAAGACTGTCCCTTGGGGGTCTCCTGGAGAGCACAAGTCCCCCAACAGCAGAGGTCCTGTGGAGGAAAAGAAGCAATGGGCCCAGGAGGGCAGAAAGGTGGCTAAGTCCTCCCAGACAATGATATGTGGGCCTTGGTCTGAGTGATTTGCAGACCCAGTCCTAAAGATTTGTCAGAGTCAGAGTAGAAGCAGCCTGTCCCATGGATTCAAACAGTCATCAGTCCAAGTCCAAAAACAAAACAGAGGACACTAAGACAGTAAAAAACAACCGCCCAACAACCACCACAAAAGAAAAACAGACTCAGATGGCTGAGGGCAGCATCCCCCTTTGCCCAGATGGAGATGAACCCTACCAGATTCTTTCTCCCAGTGGGAAACCAGAACATCCTCCCAGTCCCCCAACGTCCCCACAGCATTCCAGCACCTCTGCCTGCCATTCTGGCAACTACAAAACCAGACTCAGATGGCCAAAGGCAGAATCCCCCTTTGCCCAGATGGAGAAGAGCCCTATTGGATTCTTTCTCCCAGCGGGAGACCCGAGGGTCCTCCCAGTCCCCCAAAATTGCCACAGCATTCTGGCAAGTCTGACGGCCATTCTGGCAACTACATATCAAAACCAAAACTACAGACCAAATGTGGCCTTTAGGAGAAAAAAAAAAGAGGCACACAACACAAACACACAGACAAAAATGACAGACATGTATCCCACATTACCTTGCTTGAGTAAACCTCCCCATACACTGCGTCTGGGGCTTGAGGAGGGAAACTTCCCGGGCAATGAATCATATGTAAGAGTCTGTCGGAAGACACCGCCACACTCAATAAGGCCACAGAAACCAGAATCACTACAATCTGCAAGAGGTTTATTGTTCCAGTGTACACGGGGCTCCCTCAGCACACAGGCAGGAGATCCTGCGCTCACTAAGACTACCCTTTTTATGAACATTTTGGCAGGGAGTTCAGGGGTCCCCTAAGTTGGACAACTGTGACTGGTTACCCTAAGCAACATTTAAAATTATTGATCACCTCAAGAAGGGAGGTTGTCTCTGCAATTTGGCCCTGTCCTGCCCACCTTGAAGCAGTAGTGGTGTTTCCTGGCTTTGTCTTTTTGTTGATTCACTTCCCTCTCTGGCCTCAACCTAGGCAGGCTGCTTCTGTATGGGCCTTATCCTCCCCCAGGCAGTCCTGGGCAGAATGCAAAGTTTCAGTCCAGCTTTGAGCCCCCATTTTGGGTTGTGGGGAGCTGGCCTGCTGTTTCTGACAGGGTTCTCACAAGGTGTCACCTGACCAAGCCCGCTCACTCAGTCAACAGGTTCTCCAGTGCAGGAGTGAGGATTGAAAAGAAAGAGACAATTAGACAAAACTGCAGTATGACCTCAGTCAATTCTGAGACTGAAGGCAGGTTTAATAATTCTAAATCCATTTTTGTACCAATTTAATTACATGCAGGAATTAAGATCAATAGTAGTACAATGAAGAACAAGCAAGATAGTAAACACAAAATTGTCAAGGCAATAAGCAAAGTTCTGTGACACTTGGTTCCATTTTTCAGAATGACCAAAACACCTGAGCCTGCTTCCTTGTCCAAGCCCAGAATCTTGCCTGAAGCTTGCTTTTCTTGTTCCACTCTAAGTTAAACATTCCTGCCATAACCTACGTCCCTCTAATGCCCAAATGTCAGATTCCTGCCTGAAGCCCATGTCCCTGGTCAATGTCAAGTTCCTTCCAGGCAGCACAACACCCCAAGAAGGCTCTCCACAGAGGTTAAAGCTTCTTGTTTCAGTGGTTTTCACTTTGTCCTTTCTTTTTACTTTGGATCCCAGTGATTTTATTACTCTCATCCCTCATGTCTCAGTAAGTTTCTTTATATCTCCTTTCCTTTTTACCCAGGCATCAATGCCTTGGGCAGTTGCATTGCTACCAATCATGTATTCAGACAATGAGTCAGAGTTATCAGAGCCTGACACTGTGGTCAGCATGTTCAGTGAGGATGTGTTCATGATGCAGTACACAATGTTGGAGACCTTGGGAGAGAGTGACACTTCCGACATGAGGCTATGCTCCCACCACCTAAAAGGTACCCCAGTTGCTTTCAAGGCTCTCTTGAAGAGGGAGAAGTGGTTGGAGTCAACAATGCTGGAAGTCTAAATCATGAAAATGCTAAGACACCCAAATATTGTTTCCCTTGTACAAGTTATAGAGACAGAACACACAATTTATTTAATAATGGAAGTTGCCAGAGGAGAAGAGCTACTTAAACGAGTCTGGGACGCTGGATGTCTGAAGGAAGATGAAGCTAGGAGCATATTTGTTCAGTTCCTCAGTGCTATAGGCTATTGTCACGGTGAAGGTGTGGTTCACAGAGACTTAAAGCCTGACAGTGTCATAGTGGATGAGCATTGAAATGCTACACTTATTGACTTCAGCTTAGATACCAGATTCACGCCTGAGCAAAAACTGGAAAGGCTGTGTGGAGCTTTCCAGTTCAATGCTCCAGAGATCTTTGGAGGCATAGCCTATGATGTCCCCAAAAGTAGACATGTAGGCCTAAGGTGTCATTTTATACTACACAATGACCCGATTTCTTCCATTTGGAACAAGAACCTTGTCTGAATTGAGCATTAAAGTAATGCAAGGGAAATACCAAATACCTTACAATCTCTCTAAAGACTTAAGGAGCATGAAGCAAGTCTTTCACGTTACATTCCAACAGAGGTACCAGCTTCCCAGACCCTGACATAATGGAGTCCATGGAAAACATTGGGTTTCATTCGCAGGACATCAGAAAATCATTAAACAAAAATAGTTCAATGAAACTCTGGTTACCTACAACCTCATAAAAACCCAGGCATGTCAGGACAATTGCCTGGACATCATTTTATACTACATGACTACTGGATTCCTTCAATTTAGAGCAGGAACCCTGTCTGGATTGAGCACTAAAGTAATGCAAGGAAACCACCAAATATCTTGCAATCTCTCTAAAGACTTAAGGAGCATGATAAGCCTCTTATTAACTATCAATGCAACGCAGTGGACAAAGGTACAAGACCTCCTAAGCCATCCATGGTTTCAAGACTTTCACATTGCATTCCAACAGAGACACTACCTTCACAGAACCTGACATAAAAAGGGCCATGGAAAGTAGTGGGTTTCATTCGCAGGAAATATGAGAATCATTAAAACATAGTTTAATGAAACTATGGCTACCTACTACCTCATGAAAACCTAGGCATGTCAGGACTATGGCAACTATATCCAAACAAATTTAATTAATCCAGGAGTGACACCTTTCCCTTGAACAGCAGATCATGACATTTTCCCTCTGCCTCCCAGAAGAAGGGCCAGGAAACCTTTCCTTAAGATATTAGTCTCATCTACAGGAAAACATCGTCTAAAACAAAGTGGGGAGACAAATGTCCCTCTTCCACCCACGAAGGTGCCCCCCTAGGGGAGCCATCACCAAAGATCAGTGACAGCCCCTTGTGTTTGTTTAGGAACTCACACTGTGGTAGAAGTGATAGAGGTACTAGATAACAGCTTTTGCATTATCTTTCAGGTCGAAAAGGCCTCAAGTGACCCAGAAAGAAGGAGACCTTTCATTCCAAGATCCCCGCAGCCAAGGTGCTCTGAGAAATGGAAGAAGAGAATTTCAGCATGCATCCGGGCCATGTGTTGCTGCATGTCACTGACACAACCAGTCGGAGGAAGGTATTTCCCCAAAAGGATGAGGAGGACCCTAAGATGATAAGAAGTACAAGGCATGTTTCAGGTACATTTTTATATTTGCTTTATCTAGTTATTTTTACTAATGTTTTGGATATAGACAGTTCATGATTACGTTCTTGAAGTACACTGACTTATATCTAGTTATGTCTAGATAGTTTCGGATGTGGACTCTCATACAATTAAACACAAGTGCAATACTTTCTTATTCCAGAAGTATAGAACCAGAAAACCATTGAATCAATTCAAATCAAATCAACCTTGATTAAAAAGAACAATATATTCCTCCTTAGCCTCCAAGGTCAAGTAGGATTGACAGGTATCTCTTATAAAGTGTTATTTGTGTGGGAGGAATCACCGTTTCTGTTGTTCAGGGAGGCCGTGAGACTTCACCTGGTATTTTCTAACCACTGTCCACTCTACAAGAGGACAGTCCATACAGGACCCTCCATGTATCTTTCCTCCAAAGGAAAGACATGGCTAAGCATGGACTTAGAATTATCCTCACATAGAATGAGCACAGTTGTAGAAGAAGCTTAGATGCTCTCAAGCTCAAATAACCCCCAAGGACCATATCTTCTACCAGCCTTGATATTCAAAACACATAAATATAGTTAATTTTGTCCACCTGAATTGTCTCAAACACCCAGCAGAAAATTATAACCAAAAAATAAAATGATTGGTATATTTCTTGAACAGTTTAAAAGACCATACTCCCTAGACATTAGGTTTAAGACCACATGAGATGTTGTTCAGACAACCATTTCTCATTAGTGATTTTCTTCTTGATAAGAAAAAATGCTGCCCAGATATAAAATGTCATGACCTTGGCACAACTCAGCACTGCATTATCTACCTGCAACCAAGAGAGATAATCCCCCTGGTTTTAACTGTCATTTGATTCTTAGGTTAAATTGATTTTCTTTCTCCCTCTTTAGAAGCCATGTGAAAAAGACCTCAGTGTGCATCTTGTCATGCCAAGAGCTACCAAAGTGTCTGAAAGCAGATCCTGGGTTCATCGCTCTTCAGACCAGCCTTGGATCAGTTGCTACTACAGGCAAAACTTCAGGAAACAGTCACCTATTTTGTTTGTTATTCAGTGTCCTCTAGTTTTCTCCTCTCACCCCCCCCCCCTTCAGCCCTTCTACTTCTACAGATGGCCCTTTAAATGGAGCCTCAGATATATACTGTGTGTCAAAATAGGACCAGTTCCAGAACACCTCATGGGAGTCCCCCCTCTCTTGGACTGACACTCCCATGGACTATGCCCCTCACAGCATGAAGCAGCTAACGTGATCATCACCCCCTTTCCTGACAACACTTAGTGTCAGTCTCTGAGATGGGGCATGAAGGCAGTTTAGATGGACACAGGTAGACTAGAAAAGTGACAACAGGCTTCCTGACATAAGCCTTCTTATTCCCAGAAGACATTATGAGACTCAGTGTGGGAGCTGAAACTATAAGGGAAGGGAGGACACAGGGGCCCTATAAAATGCCTAAACCAGAAGCCTTTTAGAGGAATTCTAGCCTTAGGTATCACCTATACTATATGAACCAAGCTGTTATTTTTACTATCTCCATGGTTTCTGTCTTTCTGAGTATTCAGTTATTGTTCATGCAAAGGAACAGCTCAAGCATCTCCTAATTATATAACTCATCAGCCTCAATATAGAACTCATATATGTAACCTCCATGATGCTTCACAGGAAGTTTGTAGTTTGTCAAAAAATTGCAATGCTATTTATTTTAATTTTATGCATCTGAATGCATGCATGCCTGAATGTATTGTACTAGATGTATACTTGGTACCCATGAAGGCTGTAAGATGGTGCCAGAACCCCAAGAATCAGAGATAATAGTGAGCTGCCGTGCTGGTGCCAGGAACCAAAGCTGATAGAAGCAGCAAGGGTTCTTAACCAGAGGGACATCTCTAGAGCCCTGTGAGTAACATTTTGTCTTACTTGGGATATTGTTATTGTAAAGAGACATCGTGACTAATGCAATTCTTACAAAGGAAAACATGTCCTTGGGGCTGGCTTACCATTCAGAAGTTCTGTTGATTATCATCATGGCAGGAAGCATGGTGGGATTCAGGTAGATATGTTGCTGAAAAAGGAGCTGATAGTTCTACACCTGGATCAGGAGACAGCAAGAAGAGACAGTGAGCTACTAGGCCTGGCTTGAGCCTTGGAAACCTCAAAGTCCTCCCCCAGTGACACACTTCCTCCAATAACGCCACACCTACTCCAACAAGGCCACACCTCCTAATAGTACCACTCCCTGGGGCCTATAGGGTCATTCTTATTCAGAACACCATACCTTTGTAAGAGTAAAGTTAAATGAAAGAAGCCAGATGTGAGAGAATCCACTGAATTATTCAAAGACGAGCACTGTTAACTGGATATTTGCTGTGGAAACATTATTTTGGCTCTGCATGGCCTTCTACAATGCTTAGCAGCAAGTTCACTTTGTGAGGATTTGGAGAACTACAACTACTTTGCTCTTTTTTCTCTTTGTATGTTATGCTTCAAGTTA
The DNA here is from genome assembly GCF_947179515.1 of Apodemus sylvaticus. Taxonomy (NCBI): domain Eukaryota; kingdom Metazoa; phylum Chordata; class Mammalia; order Rodentia; family Muridae; genus Apodemus; species Apodemus sylvaticus. The sequence continues at coordinate 50,258,589 of NC_067494.1, forward strand.
CAACTCTCTTTCAGGGCTGGGATTGAGCAGAAGGCTTTATAAAACCTAATCAAGCTTTTCTGAGGGATGTGGCAGACCTGTACCACATCTGGCATGGAGAGGGCCAAAAAAGCTTATACTCTCTCGAGAACCAACAGGAGCATGGCATTAGGTAAGAATCACTGCCCACCCCCTAGACACGAAGAGCCGCTCTGCTCTGGGACTTACTACCCAGCAACCTCCAGATCACAACTCCCCTACACCCCTTCTACCCTTCCCTCCTCCCCAGTCACTGTTCGTTTCCATCAGTTATGGTAGACCTGGGCCATATCTGGCACAGAGAGGACCCTACTTCCTGATACTCTCTAGAGAATCGACAGGAGCAGGGCATTCGAGCACTGACAGGAGCAGGGCATTGGAGAACTGACAGGAGCAAGGCATTTGAGTATTGGCAGGAGCAGGTCACTTGAGAGCTGGCAGCAGCAGGGCATTCGAACAGGGCGAAGTGGGGCATTCAAGAACCAGCATCAATAGGACATCCAAGATCCATTAGCAGAAGATCATTAGAGAACTAGCAGCCTTTAATGCATTTGACCTTAGCCAAGTCAGTCAGAGGGGAGATCCCATCACCTGATTATTCCTGGAGAATCAGCTGTTTGCAGGGCACTGGACAGAAAGAGAATCCCAGTAGTGCAGAAGCACAGGCCTGCAGAACAGAGAAGATGGAGACAGCAAGACCAGCTAGCAGCAGAGATAACTAGAGGGACAAAGGCAAACACAACATCATTACCAACAGAAACCAAGGCAACATGGCACCATCAGAAGCCAGTTCTCCCACAACAGGAAATCCTCCATACTAAATCACATCAGATAGCCCTGGCTGTCCTGGACCTCACTCTGGACCAGGCTGGCCTCGAACTCAGAAATTCTCCTGCCTCTGCCTCCCAAGTGCTGGGATTAAAGGCGTGTACTACCACTGCCTGGCTACCGCTCACGTATCTTGAGAAAATAATGTACACAATCAGCAATTTCATATGCCAGGGAGGTACCAGTGATTTTTAGTTCAATAATTTTTTTAAATTTTCTTTTTTTAGTGTCAATAAATTTTATCAACTTGAGACAATCCTTGAAATTTATCTCTTTTCAAGCATCTGAGATGAGTACCGTCTCACCTTTTAATAAATTAACACTTTGTGGTTTTTTGTCTGCCAGCCCACTGGACTCGGGGCCTGTGTCCTGCCCAGGGAGCTGTGGAAGGAGAGAAGCCCTGCGGCCATACTCGCTGCCTGCTGGGACACAAAAGGATCACTAGGTACTGTAACACCCTGAGCTTTAGATTTCTGGTGGTGCAAACCGCCAGGGGTCTGCGTGCACTCAGGAACTGAGCACATAGGCAGCTTTTGTCTGCCAGCCCGCTGGGCTCAGGACCCGTGTCCTGCCCAGGGAGCTGTGGAAGGAGAGAAGCCCTGCGGCCATACTCACTGCTTGCCAGGACACGAAAGGATCATTAGGTACTGTAACACCCTGAGCTTTAGATTTCTGGTGGTGCAAACTGCCAGAGGTCGGCCTGCACTCAGGAACTGAGCACATAGGTGGTTCATCTGCAAGCCAGTCCATTGCAGGACCTGTGTCCTATGTGAGAATCAACAGAGGGAGTGACCCCCACCACAACTTCTTCCCTCCATAATAGAGCAGAGAACACCTGGTTGACCTTGACAACCTAAGTATAACATTGCTTGAGGCAAGACTGAGAAGGGCTCCAAAGGCACAAAAGAGGAAGCCAGCATATTAGTAATCTGTGCCAGAAGAAACCCAGTCATCCAGTGTTGCAGAGATAACCTTAAAGATCCACAGTAGGTTGAAGCACCAGCCAGTGACAATAAGACCATCTAACTCCTGGGAGAACCAGATGGCTAAAGGCAAACGTAGGAACGTTACTAACAGAAACCAAGGCATTATGGCAGCATCTGAACCCAATTCTCCAACATTAGCAAGTCCTGGATACCCCAACATACCAGAAAAACAAGATTTGGATTTAAAATCACTGGTCATGATGCTAGTACAGGAACACATGAAGGACATACTTAAAGAAATTCAGGAGAAAATGGATCAAAAGTTAGAAGCCCTTGCAAGGGAAACACAAAAATCATTGAAAGAAATTCAGGAGAATACAAAAGCCAATAAGGAGCAAATGCAAAAATCACTTAAAGAAATACAGGAGAACCTTGATCAACAGGCAGAAGTCATGAAAGAGGAAACACAAAAATTGCTTAAAGAATTAGAGGAAAACACAAACAAGCAAATGACAGAACTGAGCAAAAATTTCCAGGATCTAAAAACAGAAGTAGAAACAACTAAGAAAGCACAAAGGGAGACAACTTTGGAGATAGAAAACCTTGGGAGGAAATCAGGGACCATAGACACAAATATCAACAACAGAATACAAGGGATAGAAGAAAGAATCTCAGATGCCGAAGATACCATAGAAACCATGGACTCAACAGTTAAAATGCAAAATGCAAAAAGCGTGTAACCCAAAACATCCAGGAAATCCAGGACACAATGAGAAAGCCAAATCTAAGGATTATAGGTATTGATGAGAGTGAAGATTTACAACTTAAAGGGCCAGCAAATATCAACAAAATTATGGAAGAAAACTTCCCTAACCTAAAGAGAGAGATGCCCATGAATATACAAGAAGCCTACAGAACTCCAAACAGACTGGACCAGAACAGAACTACCTCCCGTCACATAATAATCAAAACCCCAAATGTACTAAACAAAGAAAGAATACTTAGGGCAATAAGAGAAAAAGGGCAAGTAACATATAAAGGAAGACCTATCAGAATTACACCAGATTTCTCACCAGAGACCATGAAAGCTAGAAGATCCTGGGCAGAACTCATGCAGACTCTAAGAGAACACAAATGCCAGCTGAGACTACTATACCCAGCGAAACTCTCAATTACTATAGATGGAGAAACCAAGATATTTCATGACAAAACCAAATTTACACAGTGTCTTTCTACAAACCCAGCCCTACAAAGGATAATAGGGGGGAAACACCAGTACAATGAGGGAAACTATACCCTGGCAAGAGCAGGATATTAAGCTTCTTTCATCAAACCCAAAGAGGAAAACCACACGCTTATAAAATTAAAATCAAAAATGTTAGGAAGCAATAACCACTACTCCTTGATATCTCTTAACATCAATGGACTCAATTCCCCAATAAAAAGACATAGACCAACAGACTGGATATGTAAACAGGACCCTACATTTTGCTGCATACAGGAAACACGCCTCAATGTCAAAGACAAAAACTACCTTAGCGTAAAAGGCTGGAAGACAATTCTACAAGCAAATGGTCTCAGGAAACAAGCTGGAGTTGCCATTCTAATATCAGATAAAATTGACTTTGAACCTAATGTCATCAAAAGAGACATGGAAGGTCACTACTTGCTGGTCAAAGGAAAAATCCAACAAGAAGAACTCTCAATCCTGAACATCTATGCCCCAAATACAAGGGCGCCCTCATTCATAAAAGAAAGTTTACTAAAGCTCAAAGTACACATTGCACCTAACACAATAATTGTGGGTGACTTCAACACTCCACTTTCACCAATGGACCGATCGGGAAAACAGAAACTAAACAGGGAGACAATGAAACTAATTGAAGCTTTGAACCAATTGGAGTTAACAGATATATATAGAACTTTTTATCCCAAAGCAAAAGAATATACCTTTTTCTCAGCACCTCATGGTACCTTCTCCAAAATAGATCATATAGTTGGTCACAAGACAGACCTCAACAAATATAAGAAGATTGAAATAATCCCATGCCTCCTATCAGATCACTATGGAGTAAAAGTGGTCTTTAGTAACAGTAAAAACAACAGAAAGCCCACATACACATGGAAACTGAATAATACTCTACTCAATGATACCTTGGTCAAGGAAGAAATAAAGAAAGAAATCAAAGATTTCTTAGAATTTAATGTAAATGAAGGCACAACATACACAAATATATGGGACACATTGAAAGCAGTGCTAAGAGGAAAACTCATAGCTTTGAGTGCCTTCAAAAAGAAATTCGAGAGAGCTTACACTAGAAGATTAAAGGAACAACTGAAAATCCTGGAACAAGAAGAAGCTAATTCACCGAGGAGGAGGAGAAGACAGGAAATCATCAAACTCAGGGCTGAAATCAATCAAGTAGAAACCAAGAGAACCATACAAAGAATCAACAAGACCAAAAGCTGGTTCTTTGAAAAAATCAACAAGATAGATAAACCCTTAGCCAGACTAACCAAAGGGCACAGAGAAAGTATCCAAACTAACAAAATTAGGAATGAAAATGGAGATATCACAACAGAAACCGAGGAAATTCAAAAAATCATCAGATCCTACTACAAAAACCTGTACTCAACACAACTGGAGAATCTGGAGGAAATGGACATTTTCTTAGACAGATACCAATTACCAAAATTAAACCAGGATCAAATAGACCATCTAAAGAGACCCATAACCCCTAAAGAAATAGAAGAGCGGTCATAGATAGGCTTCCAACCAAAAAAAGCACAGGACTAGATGGTTTCAGTGCAGAATTATATCAGACCTTCAAAGAAGACTTAACACCAATACTCTTCAAACTCTTCCACCAAATAGAAACAGAAGGAACACTACCCAACTCCTTCTTCGAAGCCACTATTACGCTGATACCAAAACCACACAAAGACCCAACTAAGAAAGAGAATTTCAGGCCAATTTCCCTTATGAATATCGATGCAAAAATACTAAATAAAATTCTTGCCCACCGAATCCAAGAACACATCAAAACGATCATCCACCATGATCAAGTAGGCTTTATCCCAGGGATGCAGGGATGATTCAATATACGGAAATCCATAAATGCTATCCACTACATAAACAAACTCAAAGAAAAAAACCACATGATCATTTCATTAGATGCTGAAAAAGCATTTGACAAAATTCAGCATCCTTTCATGCTAGAAGTCTTGGAAAGGACAGGAATTCAAGGCCCATATCTAAACATAGTAAAAGCAATATACAGCAAACCGGTAGCCAACATCAAACTAAATGGAGAGAAACTTGAAGCAATCCCACTAAAATCAGGGACTAGACAAGGCTGCCCCCTCTCTCCATATCTTTTCAATATAGTTCTTGAAGTCCTAGCTAGAGCAATTAGACAACAGAAGGAAGTCAAAGGGATACAAATTGGAAAGGAAGAAGTCAAATTATCACTATTTGCAGATGATATGATCGTATACTTAAGTGACCCTAAAAACTCTACTAGAGAACTCCTACAGCTGATAAACAACTTCAGCAAAGTGGCTGGCTACAAAATCAACGCGAGCAAATCAGTAGCCTTTATATATTCAAAGGATAAGCAGACTGAGAAAGAAATTAGGGAAATGACCCCCTTCACAATAGCTACAAACAGCATAAAGTATCTTGGGGTGACTCTAACCAAACAAGTGAAAGACCTATATGACAAGAACTTCAGATCTCTGAAGAAGGAAATCGAAGAAGATCTCAGAAAATGGAAAAAGCGTTCCATGCTTGTGGATTGGCAGGATTAATATAGTTAAAATGGCCATCTTGCCAAAGGCAATCTACAGATTCAATGCTATTCCCATAAAAATCCCAACCCAGTTCTTCATAGAGCTAGAAAGAGCAATTCTCAAATTCATCTGGAATAACAAAAAACCCAAGATAGCTAAAACTATTCTCAACAGTAAAAGAACTTCAGGGGGATTCAATATCCCAGACTTTAAACTCTACTACAGAGCAATAGTGATAAAAACTGCATGGTATTGGTACAATATCAGGCAAGCGGATCAATGGAATAGGATTGAAGACCCAGAAATGAACCAACACACCTATGGTCACTTGGTCTTCGACAAAGGGGCTGAAAGCATCCAGTGGAAAAAAGATAGTCTTTTCAACAAATGGTGCTGGTTCAATTGGAGGTCAGCATGCAGAAGAATGTGCATCGATCCATTCTTATCTCCTTGTACCAAGCTCAACTCCAAATGGATCAAGGACCTCCACATAAAACCTGACACACTGAAACTAATTGAAAAAAACTGGGGAAGATCCTGGAGGACATGGGCACAGGGGAAAAGTTCCTGAATAGAACACCAATAGCTTATGCTCTAAGATCAAGAATTGACAAATGGGACCTCATAAAACTACAAAGCTTCTGTAAGGCAAAGGACACCGTCAAAAGGACAAAACGTCAACCAACAGACTGGGAAAGAATCTTCACCAACCCTAAATCTGACAGAGGGCTAATATCTAATATATACAAAGAACTCAAGAAAGTAGAACCCAGAGATCCAAATAACCCCATTAAAAAAGTGGGGTACGGAGCTAAACAAAGAATTTTCACATGAAGAACTTCGGAGAGCTGAGAAACACCTTAAGAAATGTTCAACATCATTAATCATTAGGGAAATGCAAATCAAAACAACCCTGAGATTTCACCTCACACCAGTCAGAATGGCTAAGGTCAAAAACTCAGGAGACAGCAGGTGTTGGCGAGGATGTGGAGAAAGAGGAACACCCCTCCACTGCTGGTGGGATTGCAAGATGGTGCAACCACTTTGGAAATCAGTCTGGCGGTTCCTCAGAAAACTGGGTATGTCACTTCCTGAGGACCCTGTTATGCCACTACTGGGCATATATCCAGAGGATTCTTCAGCATGCAATAAGGACACATGCTCCACTCTGTTCATAGCAGCCCTATTTGTAGTAGCCAGAAGCTGGAAAGAACCTAGATGTTCTTCAACGGAGGAATGGATACAAAAAAATGTGGTATATTTACACAATGGAGTACTATTCAGCCATTAGAAACAATGAATTCATGAAATTCTTAGACAAATGGATGGAGCTGGAGAACATCATACTAAGTTAGGTAACCCAGTCTCAAAAGATCAATCATGGTATGCACTCACTGATAAGTGGATATTAGCCTAGGAAACTTTGAATACCCAGGACATAATCCACAAATTAAATGATGTCCAAAAAGAATGGAGGAATGGGCCCTGGTTCTGGAAAGACTGTGCAAGAGTATAGGGGAATTCCAGAACAGGGAAGTGGGAAGGGGTAGATGGAAGAATAGGGGGACGGAAGAGGGCTTATGGGACTTGCGGGGAGTGGGGACCCAGAAAGGGGGAAATCATTTGCAATGTAAATAAAAATAAAAAAAAACCTATCAAACTAAAGACAAAAAAAAGAATATGTAAACTGTTACTAAAATAATCCTATCAGTAACTTGATACAATATTTTCACAAGTGGTCTTAAAGAGGTGTTTCCAGCTTAGGTTGTGATTAAAGCAGGCAGCATTGTACCATCACTTAAGGTCTGTATGAGGCAGCGGCCTAATATGCCTCTGTGATATGCATGGAGAACCTCACTTACGAAGTTTTAAGGCTGTGATCTGTGTGCTACGAATCCTACATTTCAATGGCTGAAACCCATTCTCATGCCTCTACTTAATTGTAAGAGAGCTTGGAAAATACAATTTATTTTGATGACCGAAAGAGGAATAGAGGCCACCAATAAAAATTATTTGGGTTTTGCATGTGACTAAGTCTTGACATTATTTTGTTTCATCTTGTTTTTTTTTGTTTTTGTTTTTTCATTTAAAGTACTTAATGAGCCTGCCACTTCCAAATCATTGACCCAGGGAAGAGAAAAACATAGACCTTCCTCTGCAACAGAGGCTTTTACCTTTTATATTTTGGGGATTCCATGTTCAGTTAAAGAACAGAGTCCTGTCTTTAGTAGAATTCTGACCATGCTACCCATGACTTCTACACTCTACCTCACATTTCTTCACTCCACCTCCATCATTTCATGCAAATATATATTAACTCGGATGCATGCTCTTACAAACCGATATTTGCCACAATGAGTTTTTTTAATTAGCTGCATATTATTCTGAATCATTTCTTAATTTATTTTCTTTTCTTTAGAGATATGATAACTCTCTGTGTTGTCTAGCTGTCCTTGAAGTGCAATTCATCAACCTCAGAAAGGATTATAGGCATATCCTTTCATATCTGGCTTACTGGGTTGTATATTTATTTTTGTACCTTTAAATTATCTACTTTCTTACAGCTTTTCAAATTCTTCAAGCATCTAGCTTTTTGTAAATGTGTGGTAAGTTAGTGTCATCTATAGACTTTTTTTGCTATGCAATAGTGTACCATGTCTTACTCTCATTTCTTAGAACCCATTGAATAATGTCTCCCCTATATCCCCTTTCCCAAAAATAAGCATCACTTTATTCTCATATAAATGAGATAATGTTATCTAAGTAGACATACAATGAGTAGCTGGCCTGCTTGGCATGAGGCACCTTAAGAATTGTTTGAATACAGTGGGACTCTTTTGGATAAAACTAATTTTCCCTTTGCAAGCAGTTGTCAATTGGAGATAGCTTCCTGAATAGGAATGGGAGGTCCTGTATACTTTTCCTTCTCAGGGTTGGAACACAAAGCAAAGGCTAAAGTCATGTATGTGTGTGTGTGTGTGTGTGTGTGTGTGTGTGTGTATAAAGAAAGAGAGAGACAGACAGACAGACAGAATTTTATGTTCAGTTTAATGATATGTTAAGTTGAATTCTTGCTAAGAGTTATAGAATAAAAAGGAAAGGACAGGGCTCAAAAGCAAAATGTCTCTATTGTTATCTATTGTTTAAATCCAATCATTACAGAACTGACAGTATAATACAAGCATTTATGCTATCAAAAAGTTTCTATGTTTCCAAAAATTTGAAGTGCTGGAGTTACATGGTCCTGTTTCAAGTTCCTGTCTGAGGTTGTAATTGTGTTCTAGTGATGGCTGTCCTTCGCCCTAGATCAACTTTCTAGTTCTCTGTGGCCTTTTGTAGTTCTTAGGTGGCAGTCTTTACCAGGGAGGGGCATACAACTTTCTACGTTAGAAATTTAACCTAGAAAGTGATGTATTTTCAACAATCTTATGTAGTACTAGTCACAATATTTGGAGTTTTCAGAAATACTTCGAATTTGAACCACTACTTATCTGAATAGCAGGAGATGGAGACTGTTTTGAAAGCTGTTTACAACAGAAAGTGGGCCTAGATGTAAAATGGTATCACCGCCTTTGTTTTCATATATACAAATAGCAAATACATATGATGCAGTAGATTTAAGTTCTAAAAACAAAATAGAAATATGTCTCAGTCTTCAGTGTTCTTCGAATTATTTTTGAGAGGTCATCATTCAGTATGCAAATCATCTACAAGAGATCTGTGCTCAGTGCAGATCTAGAAGAATTTGAAAGTCTAAGCAATAGGTCAGCCCAGACCTACCCAGCATCTCCTTTCCCACTCATATTGCTATAGAATCACGAAAGGACTCTAACTAGCCAAGTTCAAAAATAAGGAATTCAGGGTGGCTTGTATAAGCAGAGTATGTAAACAATTCTTTGGAAAGTCTTGGTGCTTACCCTTAGCACACTCTGTCCCTAGATGTCCTGTGACAGAAGGTTGACATTCTCTTGCTTCTGTACACAGTAGACTCTACAGTTCTCTTGTGTGACTTCTCTTCAATTCTCTATTTTTTTGTTTTTGTTTTTGTTTTTGTTTTAGAGACAGGGTTACTCTGTGTAGCCCTGGCTGTCCTGGAACTCACTCTGTAGACCAGGCTGGCTTCGAACTCAGAAATCTGCCTGCCTCTGCCTCCCAAGTGCTGGGACTAAAGGTGTGTGCCACCGCTGCCTGGCTTTTCTCTCCAACTTTTATCTGGACAGATACGTAACTTCTTTTCCAGAAAAGTTTCTTTACCATGAGAAAAATTATTCACATATCCAAAGTAAAGAAGGAATAATTCAATAGCTATTTAAGCTCATTTTCTCACGTTAACTATAATAAATAATAAAAAATATTCATGCTTTGTCACTCATTTTGTAAAGAAAAGCTATTGTTAAACCTTTCATCTTTAGAAATGATTTAGATTCTTGGTATATGAGAGAAGTTATTAACATATGTATGCATGAATCAAATAACTGGAAAAAGAATAACTAGACTTAAGCTTGGTTTTGTCTACCTTATGTAATTTATGTTACCATAGATCTGGAATTCACTACCTAGAAACTCTCTTGATACATCCTTTTTCTCAGAGTAAGCTAAGCATAAGGAACCCCACAGTGATTCAACCATGATATCGATAATATGTTGGATTACGAGAACACTGAAGATTTCCTTTTAATGAGCTGATAATACTTGTAGATTATTTGAAAATATATTATTTTCTGGTTGATTAATTTCACTTATGATATTTTCTCAGGAGTCTTAAACTTAAAATCATTGTTTTTTTTAAAAACTTAGTTTTCCTACATAATTTTCTTTTGGAAAGTGGTGACTATGTGGAAATGGTTGAATAACTCCTGTGTTCCACATTCCTTTGAAGAGTAAACACGAGCTACAGCCCATCTTCCTGATGACCCAATGACCCCTACTTCCTGAGAAGCTCAGCTCACGATTTATGGTTATTGTATCAGCTTTGATGTGTCACTCTACAGCCGCCTCCATATTCAACTCTCACATCCAAAAGGACCCATAATTTTGAGATCAGCTAAGGCTATGAGATAATGCATCTGTTTTGCGTTGCCAGGGAGTTATAAATGCTGGCCAGTGCTTGTGCTCACTTCGGGATGCTGTAATCAGTCTTTAGAGATTTGAGTGAAAAGTCTTGCAGCCATGAGGAAAGATGACTTTCTTATTCAGATAAACACAGACACAAGGAAGATCGCATGACGAAGAAACACAAATGGGGTGTAAAGTCTGATGCACAGAAGGCAGATTTCCCAGAAAGAGCCATATAGTTTCAAAATAAGAACTTCTAAATGATCTGGTTTTACTTTCTCACTTGAATGATTTTTTTTTAAAGCATTAAAACCACAAGATCCCAAACAAACAAAACCAAACCAAACAAAAACAAAAAACTCCAAATGAGACTTTTCACAAGGTCACTGTGGATGTGAGCTGAAGTGAACTCAGAATGACACAACTACGTTACTCATTAGAAAACCTCCCCATGTGAGTCACAGAAAATGTGTTATAAACACCCTACACTCTGGGAGTCTGAGACTCTACATGATTTAAAAACAGAATACATTAGAAGACAGAGATCCGCAGTCAGACAGAAAGATAGCTATATGCTAGCAGAGGACACTGGTTCTTTTTAAATGACTGTTAAGAGACTTGTGATAATGTAAGGCTTCATTCAGCACACATATAAATACCTTATACACACACACACACACACACACACACACACACACACACAGAGACACACACACACACACACAAATGGCCATGCTAATGTTCCAAATCACATACTCTTGTGTAATCTGTAATGAACACTCAAGGCTTCAGGGCATCCAGTGACAAGTATAGGCTATGGCTGCCCGGACCAAGGGAGGTTGGAGAGGCAGGTGGAGAAAGAGGAGAGAGAAGAGGCAGGGGAATCTGAGGAACTAGCATGTGTACCTGCAGTGTCTTTTGAAAAATCTAAATGTTTTGGATTTTGGAAGCCACAAGGACTGTAAAGATTCAAAAAGAATTAGACTTATATATTTAGTAGGTAAGGTTTCTATTGGAGTATGTTAATGGGACCCAATGGCAGTCATTTTAATGAAATAAAGGTTTTTAGGTATATGGAGAATATTGCAGGTGTCCTCTGACTAAACTAACGCCGCATGCTATTGCATATTATATGATCACGCTGAACCTGTAAGATGTGCAATATTATACTTGTTTATGCAGTAACACATTTGTGTCTGTATGAATATACCTTCCATCAATATCTATGGCAATAATGTTGATAGAAGAAATCTTTTCATAATGTATTGTACATCGTGGGGACTTGGAAATTATATATATATATATATATATATATATATATATATATATATATGATATGCACTTAATTCCTATATGGAGTAAAATTCAAATATAAGAATATGGTGTATAACTTGATGTTAGAATGCTTATGTAGCATACCTGATGAAACCCTGGATTCTATCCACATCACCAAATATAGAGCAAATCAATCACCAAAATGAAACTGCACACAAATTGAATCAATCTCAGTTGGTTTTTGTCAGGTCCACGGCTTTATGAGGATAACCTGATAGGTACAAAATGTCACTTGAATCAGAACTTCTTAGGTCTCATGTATGGAGAACTTGACTCGGCAGACCAACATATAGGTAGGAAGTTATGGTTTGAAAACTTTTCTAGGAAAAGGTAATTTATCATCCTTGATGTTTCAGAATAACTGACTCTTTAAACCTTCTTTTGCCATAACACAGATCTCACATGTAGAGCTTATGCTCCAGACAGCTTGGAATCTCTCTCGTCTCTCTGTCTCTTTGTGTGTGTGTGTGTGTGTGTGTGTGTGTGTGTGTTTGCGTGTGCACCTGTGTGCACATGCATATTTGTTTAGATGGTAATGTGAAGTTTTATGGCCTTTCTCTTTGGATTTAGAGTTTGAACAGAATCAAAGGAAATGTTTTCTAATTTTCTCCAATCCACAGGGAGCTCATGTTCCCAGCCTCGCTTATATCCCAGACTCCGATACAATATCTCCATTCTCTCTAGAGAGCAGGTGAGGCTCCATCCCTTGGAAATCTAGCTGTCACATGGGTAATGAAACCTACTGAGGAATGCAGGAAAATCACGAAACCAGTGAAGGTTACTTACACAGCACACCAACTGCTGAATCTCAAAGATGTCAGCTACCAGGAAAGCAGGAACATATGTCTCCCCCCCCCCCCTGCCGACCCCCCTCCCCCCGCCCGCCCCAAGAAATCTTAGCTAAAGCTCCTGTCATACTATGGCCTGATATTTCTTTTCCACATTGTTTCAAACAAAAGAATTATTACCAAGGCTAAATCATCCCATAAGAACATATGACATGTAGAGAAAAAAGTCTCAAGCTAAACTTTTGTTTGGATTCGAAGAGGAAATGACCATTGTGAAATTTCTGAGGAAAAAAAAATTAGTTTGTGGAGAGTGACTTGGAAGGCCAGAAGATATTCTTTTCTATTGCAGCTGCTAAAGCATCCGCTCTGAATTAAGACCTTGGAAGGATTTCTTTGCTTTATGGCCATGATGCAACTCAGCGGTTTCAAATTTTTACTAAGGACAAACCCGTCTTGAAAACAGGTCTGCTTTCCACCAGCTCTTTAGAAAAGAAAATGTTTAGCTTTCTCCAGTCCGTCAATCTTGTGGTAAGAAAAGCCGCCACGGTCCCTTTTTATAAGAATCCGGGCTCAGAGACAGCTGTGTAAATCATACAATAAGATTTTCCCTCTTTAATTCAACTAGGCTTCGAGTCTGCAGGCAGTTTTAGACACATTATAAAACAGACTCACGCTGAATCCCAGTGTGGAAGGGACTACACACAACCATGAAAGCCTCTTCAGAAAGGAGCAAAATCACCTGTGATCCTAGAAGCAAAGTTGTCTTGAAGCGTTCTGCTTGCTCATAAGTAGAAAGGAAAGGGTGCTCCAGCCCCGTTTCTGGAACACGTGGGGAATGTCCTTGAGAGATGGTGTGGAGGGTATTATTCTTTCAGGAACTAATATTCTTTCCTTGTCAGTTTTAAATGAAAGAAGGTTTTAAATTCCCAAATGAGTAGCTAAATAAAGGCTTCACAGTTCAGAGCAATAACAAACGAATTGCTGAAACCAATTTCAGCCTCAGAGTGACAGGTAACAGTATATCATTTCCTTCCCCTTTGAAGGGTCCTCTTCCTGACCAGACATAAAATAAAATAAAATAAAATAAAATAAAATAAAATAAAATAAAATAAAATTTGTACTTAGATAATGCGTGAATTTTATTTACTATTTTTGTCACAGACGCTCCTCTCTTACACTCAATTCTCAGTCAAAATTAAGAAATCATTGAAAAATGTCTCTAAGAGAGCACATACATTTTATTCATTTTTAAACTTTTATTATATTGTTGTATGAATATGTAACATAAAATCTACCTTGTTAAATTGTACTCTTTAATATACTGTTATTTTAATTCATAAAGCAGTTCCTTGTGTTTATGGAATACAGCATAATGTTTCAATGCATGTATGCAATGTATATGGACAAATGAGAATAATTGGAAAACCTATCAAATCAAATAGTTGTCTTTTATTCTGTTGGTTTATTTCAAATCCCCTTGGATCAAATCAGATATAATTTAAGGATGGAGTCACGTGAGAAGAATTCTGAGTATTTGTAATAAAACAAGACAAGAGTCTATGACATGCATTTCTTATTAAAAACATCAAATTGTTCTTAGATCACACACTTTTGTGCTTCTCCTAGGAGTCGTGAGTAGGAGTGAGTTTAGTTCAGATTAAAACTGGTCATTCTTGTTTACATGCCTGTGTAGAAATGCATGTTTTTACTGCATGCATCTTGCCCATGTGATGGTACACTTTACTCATGGGACTCTTCCTAATCCTAAGAGTGTAAATTGCATGATCCTCTGAATAAAGCTAGCTATTGCATGAGACCTCAGTTCACCTCATTTTTCTGCCCCGTTCCACTAGGTCCCACAACCTCTAGAGTAGTAAACACTCTGTTAGCTGCTTAAAATAAGCAATTAGTATTGTCCCTCAGAGTTGTCCTTCTTTGCAGGAGAACACTGGGAGATTTTCTTCCAATCCAGCTATAGCCTGGGACATTAACCACTGTCTCCATTCCTCTACCGTCTTCCAGACTACTAACCATTATTCTCTAGTAAATTTTGGTGTCCACATAAGTGCGAAAGTGTGGTGTCTGTCACTTTTTGTGAGTGATTTATTTTAATTAATACAGTATCCTCAGTTCTTTTCATGTTGTCAAAGATTGCAATTTTCCTTTCTGTACCAAATAACATTCCGTTGTGTATTTAAATGCGTGCTCTTTATTAATTTATCTGATGAAAGATTCTAAGTTGATTCGGAATTTGGTTATTGTTTAACAAACGTGAATATCCAAACATCTCTTCAGCACACTGATTTCAGTTCCTGTGGACACACACCCAATAGATTAAGGCAGGATCAAATGTTGGTAACTGAGGAGCCTGTGTTATAACTCTTGGATATGCATTCCTTCTGATAAACAACGGATCAGAGCTTTTCTCTCTGTCTCTCCGTCTGCTGCCTTGCCAGCTCTTGTGACTTTTTAAATTTTAATAACAGCTGTATTTGGGATCAGATTATTTGTCTTCGTGGTTTATTTCTGTTTTGACCATTTGTGCCACTCAACACATTTTCAGATGCATGTTAACCATTTATATGTTCTTTTGTTCTGTTTGAATTATTTTTATTCTGGAAGCTATCGCCTTGTTTGATAATCAGTTTATAAATGCTTTCTCTCATTCTCTAAGCAGCATATAATTTTGTTTATTTAAAATTCCATTTGCCTAGTCTGTAATTAAGATATTTAATCCATTTCCTTTTGAGGTTATTCCTCATATATAAAAACTGACTCCAATATTAGCAGAGCTTGATTCCCTTCTGTTGTTATTTCCTGTAGATGGCTTACATTTTTATCGTGCTGTCCCTTCAGATGGTAGGTATCAAACTTGTTTCTGCTGTAGGACTCTCTTCTGTGTTTCTTGGGAGGCTTCAGTTTGGGCTTGACTTGGAACGAACATATTTTTTGGATATTTCTAAATGACAACCTACCTGACTTTAGTGCTTTGTGCTGGCAATTCTGTGTCAGGAGAGCAAGTGCTGACATGCTCTTTCTGTCCCTCTAAAATGTCTCCTACCCATCTAGAAGGAGTGGCTTTATTTTTGTGTAGGTAACTGGACTCTTCTCTTCCTGCCCTGTGATTCTCTTTGTCTTGTGCTATGGGTTGACTCTGAAATGTTTCCATGTTTTGAATTCCTTACTCCCAGCTTTTGGCACTATTCTGAAGCACATATCTGAGGCTCCACCATTTGGGCACTCTGAGGGATCATGGCTAGAAGAAGCAAGGCACAGGTGTGAGCCTCTAAGGGTTATACCTACCGTGGGTTTTAGTGACATTGTCTGCTTCCTGGCTTACAGATGTGTGAGGAAACTCCACCATACTCTCCCACCACCAAGAGCCATCAGGTTTGACAAATGTCCTCCACCACAATGAACTGAAATGTCTCTAAAACTTGTGGGGAAAAGCAAACTTCCTTTTTGTCAGTTGGTTAGTTTGTAATAGTAATGCCAACGTGACTAACATGGGCGCTCCTACGGCAGTCTGGTTCCCAGCAGAAACAGCAACAAGCACAGTTGAATGGTATAGAGTAAGTCGCAAAGGTATTGTGCATTCTTAGTGGTTCTTCCCTCCCCTTCCTTCTCTTCCCTCCTTGTTTCTTCCCCTTTCTCCTTTCCCTCCCCTCCCCAGCAAATTGTTTCTTTGTCATTACAATTCTTTAGTCTGCCTGGGTTATTTCAAAAGTCCTGTCTTTAATCTCAGGAATTATTTATTGTGGTTGATCAATTCTGATTTATTATTTTTTATTTTAAAATTTATGAACTTCATTATAAAAATCTGTCACCCTAATATATCACATATCAGAAATAACCATGCCCAGTGGGTATACACCTCTTTGTTTATACATGACTAGAATAGTCATTTCAAAGGGATTCTGTAGTACTGTGTTATGGATTTGCCGGATGCTATTTGTATTTAATGTTAATTCTGCTTCCTCAAGAGGGGTCCTCCCCTAACCCCCGAGCAGCCCATCATCAAGTACTAAGGTGATCTCATGTGTACCTTCTCCCCATTTTAACTGGTCAGAAAAGGCTAGAGCCTGTGATTGGGCAGTGGAGGGGAAAGGTGGGTGTAGAGGTTTGAGAGTGGATATCCCCTTTTGGATAATATTGCCTGGGTTTCTTGTATCTTTGACTTTTGAGGATGGAATTATTGCTGGGTACTAATATTTGGTATTAAATGGATGCTAGGGACCAGAATTCTGTTGTTCTTGCTTGTGCCGAGTTGTCTCCCAGACACTGCACTATATTTTTTTATTTCATATGTTGAGTTTTTGATATAAGATTTATATTTGAGTATTTTATAATCTGTGTCTTTGATACATTTCTCATTTGTATTATGAGCAGTCATTATACTCTTACTGAATTGCCTATTTGTGTCTTATTTTATTACATTCCATTATTTTCTTAAAACCATGCACAGTTGGTTAAGCTGTTCAGTGTTTTCCTGGGGGTCTCTCCCTGTAGCCACTCAGGACCTCACTGGCCTGAATATAGAATCTTCAGTGGGAGAGGGCACAAGAGGAGCTGAGTTTTCACAGAAATGCAGGACAATAGTGTGGTCTCTTCACACTATCCTCGTACCTTCATCAATACCATACCTGGTCTCTTTTCTCACTAACCTCACAATCTCTAAGGATAAAGGGTTTTCCAGTCATAAATGCTTCTGGTGTATGTCATGTAAATGAACACTCCTGGGGTCTTTAGGTTTCCCCTTTCCTAACAAAGACTCTCTTATTTCAAAGTTGGTCTCAAAACATTGGATGTAAGATGTCATACGCTTAGTTCCTTTCTGCAAAAGGATCTTGTGTTCTCTGTGGTGTTCTTTGTCTTTTCCACATCCACAAGGTATGTTGGCAACCTGATTCCAAAAATATATTCAAAGAGCTAGTACTTTTCCATTTGTTTTTGTCCTTCATTATGAAATGTGCAGAGCGTATGTAGTTAACTATCTTGTTTGCTCATCTTAACACAAAATGTAAATATTTAAAATAAAATGTATTCTTGTTGGCTACATGTGTAACATGGTATAACAGGTCACTAGGTCTCATTTATCATCCTGTTTAAACTGAAACTGTGTGAATGTGATAAAGTAGCCAAGGACAGAATTACTTGGCAACAACACCTTATGGGCACTGGCATTTTAACTGTTTCATATGTGAGTTCTCCCACCATTATCTGTCTATCTATCTGTCTATCTATCTATCTACCTACCTACCTATTTATCCATCCATATATTGGCCTGATGCTGTTTGTATTCTAATGTTAAGTGATGGCATCCAAGATTTGTAGTCAGAACACAGCCTTTGGGATGCAGCCCCTAGTTAATTGTGATTGGTAAATACAGACACCAGTAGCTAACAGCTAGGAAGAAGAATCATAGGCAGGGTTTAGGTTTCCCAGGGTAGGGACCATAAGGAAGGAGTACGAGGATTAGAAGTGGCCATGGGACAGACAAGAACATGCAGGAGAGAAGCAAAAAGAGCCACCAGGGGAAAAGGACCAAGAAAACACGGTTCAGGGGGCTGCTCCATTGCGTCAAGAGTAGCTAAGATGAAACACAAAAATAATGTGGCAGAGGATGGCCTTGTTGGACATCAGTGGGAGGAGTGGCCCTTGGGCCTGAGGGGGTTTGATACCCCAGTGTAGGGGAATGCCAGGGCAGGAAGACAGAAGTGAGTGTGTGGGTGGGGGAGCATGCTCATAGAGGCAGGGGAAGGGGGACAGAATGGGGGGTTTCTGGGTGAAGAGCTCTGGAAAGGGGAATAACATTTGGAAAGTAAATAAAGAAAATATCCAATAAAAGGAAAAGAAAATAAGTAAGTAGTAACTCGGAGTTATCAGTAGGAAGACGGATTATAACAGCATGGCGTGTAGGCAGTTGTCCAACTATTTGCTACTTAAGACATTTTAAAATACAAGGCTATATAGACATATATAGTCCAAGAACATAATTAGTCAAATATGGGAAGGAACTCCACACCAGGATTTGTTAATTATTAACTTCTACACTCTATCTTTCTCCTGTCTATCTATTTATCTATCCATCATCTATCTGTCTGTCTGTCTTCTATTATCTATTTAACATCTATTCATCAATCATCTATCTATCTACAATCTATCATCTATATTCTCTATTTACCTACCTACCTATCTATCTACTATCAACTATCCATTCACTCATCTAATATTTCAAGATCTTGCTATGTTGCCATGATGTCCTTAAACCCTGGCACAAGCAATCCTTTTGTTTCACCCTCTAAGTAGTCAGGGCTACAGGCATATTTCACCAAGCCCAGCACCATATGAGTTCAAAAGCTCTCTGAAGTACATTTGCTATGTGCTTAGTGCAACTGTACCTTTCAGATTCTCATCCCTCTCTTATGGGAAATAATAGAGATTTGGAAAGAGATGAAATACCATTTTAGATCAGGCATTTTGTGTGTGTGTGTGTGTGTGTGTGTGTGAAATTGACTCAGTGTATTCTGAGCACCTTACTTTCTACCTCACCAGATTTTACAAAGAAAATTTAACTGTTTCCTTTTTTGTGTGGAAGAAGCATAGCAACAGAACTGTGTTTTAAATAAATGGTTACAGAGCAACCTCCCTGTCAATGTAAAGGTCTAAAGGGCTCTGTTTGGGCTTTAATGTCCTAAGATATTAGAACATTGATATTTAAGGAAACACGCACCCTGAGAGTGCCCTAAGACAACCTAGGGTGACAAATCAGGGTAGGTTTCAGGTTTTTGATGTCAGAACTGATGAGAATGCAGGAATTCTTGATAGAAAAACATACAAATCATCGGGAGGAAAAGAAGGTGTGGAGTTGGATGTGTGGGGTGGGACGGACTATCTTAAGAGTCACTGGCAGAGGGGAAACCATGATCAGAATATATCATATACCAAAAATTATTTTCTGTAATAAATATTACATACTAAGCTAGCACCTCTGGAACATACAATTATTGCTCAAATTATTAAAATAAAAGAGAAAGTAAAAAGAGAAACGACAAACCCTATGTTACAAAGTTAAATGACCCAGTTTCTTCTACCTCACGAGGATATTAATTTTGGACAGCTAAGTAGTATTCAGACCTGAGCTCAATCACACAGAGTCAATAAAGACTTGGTTCCTAAGGAAACTGAATATATATATATATTTCCTCAGTGGAGTGCTGCTCATCTGCTTTGAATCTGTCATCATATGCACAGCAGGTGGTGCAATCTTTCCTAGTCTAGTTTTTAATTCTTCATTATGTGCCAGTGACTCTGCTAGGAACTAAAAATTTGTTTCCCATTGGTAATTCTCCCAATAAGTACTCTAGGTTAAATATCATCTGCCTCCACTGACAGTCAAATGAACCAGAATTCTAAAATTCTAAAAACAAATAAATAAAAATAAATTTATTTCAAATCTCTTATAAATGGCAACGTTGTTACTTGGATGTATTCCAACAAAAAAATGAAGCCATAGGCCTTTCATTCAAGCAGAGTATGCATTAATATGCCTAATCTAATGGTCATCAATTTTCTCCTATCTCTTTTGCACTTGAATTTATTTATATAAAATAGCAACATCATGAACGTTGTATCTGTTGTGTCTTTCTCTTTAAGGAAAATGTTCAAATTGTATGGACACTTATTTGGAAGATAAAATATATTTCCATTTCACATATATGTACACATTTGAGAGGGCGGGATCAAGGGAAGGTGGAAAGAGGGGAGAAGGAGAGGTCAAAGATGGGGGAAGGAGAGAATCAATAGCTAGCTGTAAGCCGTAAACATCACACAACACTGTGGGAACCTGCATTATATTATTAGTATTTACTTTCTGATTATAGTGAAGACGAAGATCACAGCTTCCTCATTGTCACAGTTATAGAGTTTGTGGGATTTGGGAGAACTGAGCTGATAAAGAAGGTGGACTAAGGTTTCATATGGTACCCACCTCATTAAGAGTCTCAGACAATTTATACTCTCAGGGTTAAGAAAAGGTCACACGAGTAAAGTTCTCACTAGTTCAAGCTGTATAAAATCACAAGGAAAAGCCACATGTGGCAAAGAAAGGATAGTTTAAACATTTCATTGAAGAACAACCACAAACAATAAAGAATAATCAGAAGTAAACTCAGTCTGTTTTGCTACACTCAGGGGGCACACAGAAGCACATTCCAGGAGCAATCGCATAGTTTGAAGAAACTGGGATAACAAGATTCCTGCCTTATTTCTTGGGGCTTTCTCACAAGTACTTAGAATTTACCTCACATGACTCCATTCTTGGACTGTGTTCTTACACACCTTATGTTAATTAATATTAGCAAAGTGAAGCGTGACCGAAGTTAGTAAATCCATGTAGTAATGTGCCTCGCCTCTCAGCAATCTACCCATATTCTAGAAACAAGGGAAAATAAGTCATCATCATGTTACAGATTTGAGTTTTGACTGTTAAGTTTCCATTTCTTCTCGTTGCACTCGTTCTTCCTAAAAACTGTTGTCTTTGAGATTAAGAAAGCACGCACAGAGCTAAGCCAATGTATATTGCTTAAAGATTCTTAGTATTATTAATTCAATGGTTTATTTGCTTTTCATACCTGTATGTCTAAAAAGAGAGAAGGCACAAAGATAATGAATACAAAATTCCCCTCTGCAGCCTGAAGGATTGATTTGTGGTTCTTTGATGGTTCTTTTCATAATTCATAGATGTTCATGTGTTTAATGAAACATGATGTAGGGTTTGAATGTTTATGTAAATCTTCTCTTAACTTTGAATGATCTCTAAATCACTTACAGTGCCTTCGACAACATGGATGCTATTTGAACTTTTGTTATCTTACTTCGTGTACTTTGGTACATTGTTTGGATTATATTGTTTAGACAATAACAAGAGCATAGCCTGATGGGGTTCAGTGTAGACACTATTGTTTTTTCTGTTTAGTTGAATCTGGACATGAAGAACATGAGTACAAGCAAAGCTTCCTACATTTTAGGTTCTCATGACATATTTAATATTGTAAACGATGTCATTGTATACTGGCCTCTTCTTAGTCTTACATACATATCCATTTGATATTCAGTCATTTATTTATGTTAGAGAGAACTGAGGGATAATTACCAACAAGGAACAATGTGAAAATTTTCCAGTGCTATAAGTCTTGTAACAGAAAATTAGACTTCGTTGCTATCCCTCAAAAATGTTAACAGAGATAAGAGAAGGGTGAGAAGAATATATTTACTATTGAACAAATACTTATGTGTCACATAGTTGGGATGTAGTATATCCTCAGAAGAAAATGAGTTTTTAAGTCTACTGTGGATTATTCAAAATCAGTGTGGTTAGAGCAAAGTGAGTGTGCTGGCAGTGATGATGGAAATGAAACCAGAGAGTGCAGACTCAAGTTGTCATAGTACCTGGACACCACGGTGAGGGTACTGAGCCCACTTCTGAGTGAAATGAGGGCAAAGGGTGGTCCTCCGAGGCATTGCCTAATCCAGTCTAATTTGATATGGACCTGCTGCTATTTTTTCTCATGAATGACCTTCATCTATGACATGTGTCTTTATATCAGTACACATTCTTGAGTCTCACAAGCTGATGTTGTATTTCATCTATGACCTACATACAACCTTATGGGAAATGTACATCGTTGAGTCTTAGAGGCTGACCTGTAATCAGCAATACCAGATATTGCCAGTTACTTGTCCAAATGGATTTCTCTACATCATTGTCTATCACTGCTAGTACTTTCTTGCAAATAAAAGGAGTTAAATGTCCTAAGAATTATGCTAAGCACTCACTAATAAGTGGATATTAACCTAGAAAACTGGAATACCTAAAACATAATCCACACATCAAAGAGGTACAAGAAGAAAGGAGGAGTGGCCCCTTGTTCTGGAAAGACTCAGTGAAGCAGTATTCGGCAAAACCAGAACGGGGAAGTGGGAAGGGGTGGGTGGGAGGACAGGGGAAGAGAAAGGGACTTATGGGACTTTCGGGGAGTGGGGGGCTAGAAAAGGGGAAATCATTTGAAATGTAAATAAAAAATTATATCGAATAAAAAAAGAATTATGCTCAGTCATTAAATATCTTCACTATCTTCAAGTTTAGTCAGCTCCTTTTGTTTTTTAAATATTTTTATTTTCTATATTCTTTGTTTATATTCCAAATGATTTGCCCTTTCCCAGATCCCCCCTCCCCATATGTCCCATAAACCTTCTTCTCTCCATCCATTTTCCAATCACCTCCCTCCTTTTTAAAGCCATTTTAGTCAGATGTGGGAGTCCATTCTTGTAATTGCATCAGTTAGGATCTGAGGCGGTATATCCTTTAAATGAGGTCAGCTTGGAATACACAGTGAAAGCCTGTTTCGAACAAACAACTGAACAACAAAAAATAAAAACAAAGAAAAAAAGTTCTATGTCACAGGTTGGGAAATAAATTTTGAGTTTTGGCCAAAAGCATTATAAGGTAAATCAGCTATGAGACCTCACCATTTTACCTCTCAATTTAGTAAAGTGTTTACTTAGACACTGTTCTGAATGTTACTGCTGCATGATTTTAGACCATCCAAAAGCACATTTAACATACAATCATTTATATGTAATTTAAGAGATACTGAAATAAAAATGTTAATTTAGACCTTGTATAGGCAACTTTCTAGTATTATCCCATAATTTTAGGTATGATATATTTTAAATGCCAAGTGTTTCATGTTAGGCCTCTACTGCCCTTGTTTGTGTTAAAAATGAAGCTTCATTTAGAGTCCAGCCTTTAAACACATATTAAGAAGACTCACAGAAAATAATTACGTGCTTCCAGGTATTAAGAGTGCCTATATAGAAACAGTGAATTCAATGAATGTTCTTGACATAAAAACACATTTTTTTTTTCAAAAATAATTGAGGTCAAGATTAAAGGTTATAATGTCCACATACTCTGAGTAGATAGTATTAGAGTGTTGTACTAGCTGGTTTTGTGTGTCAACTTGACAAGGCTGGAGTTATTACAGAGAAAGGAGCTTCAGTTGGGGAAGTGCCTCCATGAGATCCAGCTGTAGGGCATTTTCTCAATTAGTGATCAAGTGGGGAGTGCCCCTTGTGGGTGGTGCCATCCCTGGGCTGGTAGTCGTGGGTTCTATAAGAGAGCAGGCTGAGGAAGCCAGGGGAAGCAAGCCAGTAAGAAACATCCCTCCATGGCCTCTGCATCAGTTCCTGCTTCCTGACCTGCTTGAGTTACAGTCCTGACTTCCTTTGGTGATAAACAGCAATTTGGAACTGTAAGCTGAATAAACCCTTTCCTCCCCAACTTGCTTCTTGGTCATGATGTTTGTGCAGGAATAGAAACCCTGACTAAGACAAATTGGTACCAGCATATGGGTTATTCCTGTGACAACCTGATCATGTTTTGGGGAGGACTGTGGAAGGACTTTGGAATTTTGGACTAGAAGATCCATTCCATGTTAAGAGCTCTGTGGGATGCTGTGTAGGAGCTTGGAAGATAATGTTGAGAACAGCATAGAAAATGAAGGCTTGGTCTGAAATTTCAGAAGGAAGATTAAAGACTCTTATCAGGGCCATGTTTTGATTGTGAAGATTCTGTGGTTTTGGCTAGCTAGGGCTGAAGAATCAGCTGTAATTAACAAGATACCAGAACCACTAAAGCAAACTTTTGTGTTACTGGGACTATTGATGCTGGTTAGCTGGAGCATCACTGAGGTGAAATCTTCTGGGAAGTATTTTCTGAGAGCACAGAGGCTGTGCTCCAGAGATAGCCACGGTTGTATTTTGTGCTGTGTCAGGACTTGGTACTGTGTAAGAGTCACCCAGGTGGTACTGGTTTTGAAAGCATGAAGGGGTCATAAAGAACAGCTGAGGCTCGGCACTGTGAGAGGCCAAGGAAGGCCATTGGTGAAGGTGCAGCCTCAGTTGCAATTGATGGCCCAGGACTTGAAGGGGTCATGCATAGGAGCTGAGGCTTGTCACCATGAAGAGAGCCTATGAGAGGCTATTGGTGAAGCCTAGTTACAATGGAAGACAGCAGTGTTTTGGAGGTGCCAGTGCCATGAGATGACCACCAAGAACAGCAGCAGCAGTGGAGTACAGGCAGCTGGAGCCTAGAAGACAAGCTGTGTGCTACAAAGGGCAGAGCTGGAGAAGTGACCCAAGCCCTTGGAGGGACCCGGAAGATGGTGAGTTCGATTTCAGACATTGAACCATTGGAGTTTGAGTTTTGCTTTTGGTTGTGATTGTGCCCTGATATTTTTCCCTCTTGAAGAAAATATTTTAGTGGAGCCCACAGTTAAGAGACTTTGAATTTTTAAAAGACTTTAAAATGTCCTTTTAAAGGGCTTGAACTTTTAATATGTAAAGAGTGTGGAGCTTTTAAAGTTATTTAGATCTTGGAGTTGAATAAGAAAGTAAGGGTTGAGGCTTAATAGTGATGTGTGTGTGTAAAGTTGACAAGAGGTCAATTATATTGGCTGGTTTTGTCAACTTGACACAGGCTGGAGTTAACACAGAGAAAGGAGCTTCAGTTGGGGAAGTGTCTCCATGAGATCCAGCTGTAAGGCATTTTCTAAATTAGTGATCAAGGGGGCAGAGCCCCTTGTGAGTGGTACCATCTCTGGGTTGTTATTCTTGGGTTCTATAAGAGAACAGGCTGAGCAGGCCAGAGGAAGCAAGCCAGTAGAAACATCCCTCCATGGCCCCTGTATCAGCCCCTGCTTCCTGACCTGCTTGAGTTCCAGTCCTGACTTCCTCTAGTGATAAACAGCAATGTAGAAGGTATAAGCTGAATAAACCCTTTCCTCTCCAACTTGCTTCTTGGTCATGATGTTTGTGCAGGAATAGAAACCGTGACTAAGACATGTGTTAGACACATTTTTTTTGCCTGACAGTGATGGTGCATGCCTTTAATCCCAGCCCTTGGGAGTCAGAGGCAGGCAGATTTCTGAGTTCGAGGCCAGCCAGCCTGGTCTACAGAGTGAGTTCCAGGACAGCCAGGGCTACACAGAGAAGCCCTGTCTTGAAGATAAAGGACAAAGACAAAATAGTGACTGCTCATCATGATGTACTACTATACAATAATTACAAGCGCCAAGTTAGATAAACATATTGCTATATTCAAACTTAACCACTCTTTTAAAAATTAAGAAGCAAGGCAAAAATGTTAAGACAGTATTTTAGAAATATAGCCATTAAAACAATCAACACTGTACATATAAAACAGTTTTATAGTTTTTGAAAACAAATAAGACCTAGAAAATCCTCACTGGCTTATCTTGATTGGTTGGTTGGTAGATTGTATTCTTTCCACAGTTCTCTACATTCTCTTTTTAGGATATAATATACTGTGAATTGAGCTTTATGATTGCTACAATGCTCATTTGATACCAAACCATACATGGTGCTAAAATTATCAACTCTAAATAAGAATGCTTAAAATTATTATTGATGGTAATCCAATAGATTTTTAATTACACACATCACACAGTTTTATATATATATATATATATATATATATATATATATATATTCTGGAAAGATGAAGGAAATAATTGTTTCAGGCAATAAATGTTTCTTAGATTAAGAAAATTCAGAATCCATATGGAAAGGATATACTCTTCTTGAATGAAAAGGAGGAAGTGAATCAGGAATTACACAAACCATCACATATTAGTGGTCAGAACATTAAATTACACTTTCTGCTAAGAAGTAGAAAGCCAAGAAACATAAAACATGCGCTAACCCACTTTCGAATGGGACCCACATCAAAATGTGGGAAGAGAGGTTGGGTGGGAAGTGTAAATAGTCTACCAGAAGCTGAGAGAATATTTAAAACACATTATTTTGAACTAGACACAGTTTGTTAAGGTCAAGAACCAGTGGCCTTAAACAAAATTTTTAATGGCTAATGATCATGTCTAAAGAGGAAAATTTAGAATAGAGAAGGATAGCTTGTTCAGTGTTCTAAAAAGTGAATACATATTAAAGCAAAAGAAGATTATTGATGTCTTTTCTTCCTTGTAACTTGCATAGCACTTTCTTTCACCATAAAGCTATTAATGGAGAGGAAGTATCCTGTCCTGACCGAAGTTGACTTTTCTATGTCCTGTACCCAAAATGTGTGATGTCTTCAGCACACCTGGTAAGAAGTCTTACCAGATAGTTTTGGTGGGTAACCAAGGTAAACGAAAATAGCCTGTGTTCTTTTGGTGACCTTTGAAGTCTGTGTGAATAATAACTCCAAGGGAGGTATGCTATATCTTGCAATCTAAGTTTTGCAAATAAACCAAGTGTTTTGTGAGCAACACTGTCAACTCTTGAAGAGGAATTATTTTCACACTCTTCTGTGAATAATAAAAATGAAGTTAGTTTATAAAAAGTAACAGGACCTTCTCACATAGTCCTTCCCCATGACAAATCTGGCAGTGTTTTTCAGTAGCAACTCCCTTTTGCACTATCCCCTACAACTTCTTTCTCTATGAACAATGAATTGTAAGTCTTTGAAATCCAACTATGGCTCTAATCAGTATTCAGCAATACTGCCGAAATCCTACTGAGTCTCAAATGCAATGGCTTTGTCTTTTTTCTTTTTGCTCACTTTGGACCATGTAACATTGTCAAAGGCTCTCGTGTTTCTAAATTGAACTATCATTTTCTTACTCTGTGCCCCTTTCAATTCTGGAGGAGGGTAAAAATGAAAACATGAAAGAGTAAATTTAAGAAATCCATTGAAACATGTAGGAAGAAGGCCATGTGAGATTATGAGACAGCTAGAATTTAGAAAAGATATAGATTGGAGCTTGTATTTAAGTTCAGAAGAATTCCACCCATGTCACCCCATCTATATCAACATCTTCCCGTGTTTTTCTTACTCTACTGAAAGTGTAAGCTCTCTATAGAAGGTAGGACAAGTGATACGTTGAAGATATTCCCAAACCACATGAAATGAGGATGAAACAGTATTTTACTATGTTTTCCTTCAGCAGCTAAGACCAGCATACATTTGAAAATGTCTCTGATCTCTTTCTTCTATTTACTCCATGATAGGTGGGAGAAATTGCTATGTTTTGAAATCTTCACTTAGTGTAGCTATAATAGTAATGCTATCCGATTAAATTAAGTTACCTTATTATTTCAAACAATTTTTGGGTAAAAATCAAACTGGTTTCTTATTAATTGTAGAACAAAAGAAAAATCATATGATTAAAAATTCAACACTATCACCCTGTGCTTTAATTAGCTCTTAATAACAGGCTAATTAGTTGGAAATAGATCTTTGGATAGAGTAATATAACAACTCCCCTTTCCTCTGGTAAATATTAATATAAAGAAATAATGATAATTTTTATTTACTAAATACTACATAACGAAATCCAGCACATCTGTCTGTCTTCTTTGAGTGCTGGCCAGGCACCTGATCATAGTGGGCTTCTCTTAGCTTTATGGCTTCCCAGAGACGTGGTAAGTTGCAAATAAATACTGTTCAAAAATCCGTGAGGATAATTAGGAGAAATGGTAATTCAGTGTTGCTAAAGCTTTGGATTATTAAATACATGTTAACAGCAAATTGCTTTCTTTTGTTGTTTTTCAATGTTCCTTCACACCAGAATCTCAATAATGATCTTTCTCTGTTTACACAATTTGTAGTATATACAACAATGGTGATGTGCTACACATCTCAAAAGCTACATAGCTAGAAAGCAGACATGCATAGATACCCTCATACCCAAACATCAGTCTTCAATCTTGATGTTCCATTTCTTACTTCTTCACTTATTATTTTTTACTTTTGTAGGATGAAATAATTTCACTACAGTGTATTACTTTGAAAATATTTAAAAATAGTGTATTCTATGTAATTATACCTATTGTTTAGCTAATTTTTGATATGCTTGTGATATACATACCCAGTAAAACCAAATACAGATTTCTTTTCTAAATAACCATAGGTTTTTAATTTTTCTTTGGGATTTTTCTCTGGAACTTGACAAAATTAGTTTTTCAAGTATGTGAGAAGAATTAAATTTTTAGAATTTGCACTTTAAGAGTCTTACAAACCTTGTCTGAATACTTGTTCACTGTAAGATTTATAACCAGACTTCGTATCTGCTTTCTGATTCAGGCTAGAGAGAAGTAAAAATGATTATATCATGAGCAGTCCTCAAGTACCACATCCGGGTGCTTTCAGGTAAATTTGACTTATGGCCTGATGTGTTACCAAGCCTGAGGTTAGGTGAAATGTGCTTAATTCAAATGGCATGATGAATAAAAAGAAATAGTTGGAATTTTGGGGTCATCTGACACTGAAGTTAAATTTCATTTATAAAGGAAAAATTTTCAAATCTTTAATATATATTTAGAACAAATCTTGATTATATATTTAGAACAGTTCAATACTTTCCTTGTATGATTAATATGCTTTACCACTTGATAAAGATATAGCTTTATATAAGGTATATTATTTTCATTCATCATCTTTAAAATACAGTGTCTAAAATATTTGAAAGTTTCTGGGTTCCTCAATCAATTACTTCTAGTTCTTCAAGAAAAAAATCAATAAAAAATGAATTAAACTAACTTTTTCCTTATGTATTCTCTCTAATAATACAGACAATAGCTAAAAGTTGATATTTGTATTCTTAATAATTTGGAATATTATTTAACTCTTGAGAGAAAAAAGTCATCTGTAAAAAGTTTAGCTGCAGTTTTCTAAGATGAAATATATTAGAGAAGATACTCTTTAATAAATGCTTCATTTCCCGTGTTTGAATGACAAAAATTTCTGTCTACATAACTATTCCTGGAGACATACGAGATTTCTTTTCTTCCCTAGCACCTCCTTTGGTTGATTTATCTGTGGAAACACAGTAAGTCACTCACCCTTCTCCATTTCTTTCCTTCTTTCAAGTATGAAGACAATGAAAATAAATGAATGTTTTAAAGTTAATACCAATAGCTTCAAAAATAAAATGCCTATTGAAAGCCATGTTAGAGCTATTAATTTTTAAAAGCTTTCTAAAAGCTAGGAGAGGCCCTTGGTCCTGTGAAGGTTAGATGACCCAGTGTAGGGGAATGCCAGGGCAGGAACAGGGAGTGGGTAGGTGGGTGGACGAACACCCTCATAGAAGCAGGAGAAGGGGGATGGGATAGGCGGTTTTCAGAGAGGAAACTGGGAAAGGGGATAACATTTGAAATATAAATAAAGAAAATATCCAGTACAAGAAAAGGAAGAAAGAGATATTAATTGTCTGATTATTTAGATAAACAGAGGAATGAGCAAAGTAATCAGAAACAGACTGGGATTTGAAGTCAGACTCCCTGGGAACAGGGACAGGACAGGAGAATAAGGCTTAAGTGTGGCAGTAATGGGAGGCCAACTTGCCCTCAAACACAGCGTAAAGTAAAGATGATCAGGTGTGATCTTTGAGGTGTGGAACTTAACAATCACAATGCAAAGGTGAAGACAATCAATTGTCAGCAGGCATAGAAAAAAAACAGCTGAATAAATCCTACCACTCATGCCTTTTTACAGTGACCCCAGAATCCCAGTGGAAGATTTTCACTATTCTTTTTTCTAGTCTTCAGTTTTAATAGAAGCTTACATTCAAGAAGCCAAGAGGATCTTAATTTATTTGGGGAATATTATGTTAGTTTTCTCAGAATAGTAAAGACCATGGAAACCAAAACTTGCAAAATGAAAAACAACAGATGTCACACAGCTGCTCTTCACACCATAGTTATGTGAAGGGAGTCCCGTGACCTTCACGCTTGGCTTTGCCACTATTTCTAGTCAGCCGACCTTTGTGAATTTCCACAGATCTTTTTTTTTTTTTCTCTTTACAAACTGGAAATTCTCCTTTTTCGATTTTTCTACTATGAATTTGTGTAACTCAAATGGTTATGGATCCAAATAGAAATTCTCAAAAGTTGTAACAAAAATGGCTAAAATATCACTCAAAAATAGTTCACCATCTTTAGCAAGAGGGGAATGCAAATTAAAAACAACTTTGAGATTTCATTTTACCCCAGGCAGACTGGATAAGACCAACAAAACCACTTAGAACAAATTCTGACAATGTGTAAGGAAAGGAGAACCCTTATACAATATTGGTTTGGCAAGCTGGTGCAACTACTATGGAAATTAGCGTGGATTATTCTAAAAAATTAGATCAATTGTAGGGCTCACCTATGCTATTCCTTCATATATGCCCAAAGGACTTGACATCCTCCTCCACAAACACTTGCTTAGCAATTATATTTGACTGCACCATTCACAACAGCAAGGAAATGGCAACAATCTAGATTTTCTTCAACTGATAAATGGAGGGGAAAAATCTAGTACATATATATAATGGAATACTATTCAGCTGTAAAGAAAAATTAAATCACAAAACGTGTAGGTAAATGGCTAGAAGTTGAAAATACTATTCTAAGTGGTTAAAACAAACAAACAAACAAAAAAAACCCCATTATTCCCAAACCCCCGTGTTTTCTCTCATTTGTGGCTCTTGGCTCCAAACCTTCATATGTGAGAGCATAACCTGGAACAACCACAGCAACTAGAAAAGTAAAAAGGGACAATGGGGGAGAACGGGGCAGATGGACAAAACAGGGAGAGGCTTCCCTGGGGAGGGGAACAGAAGGCAGTATGGGGGTTGATGAAAAAACAAATAACAATAAGTGTATTTGAATCATATTACTTTATATTTACTTAAAATTACAGATGCACAAATACATATATGTTCATATACATACATGCAAATACATATACATCCACATATACACATATACATAGTTTAAATGAAGTTATGCCACTTAGGTTGATAATGTTCTCTGAAAGAGTGATAGAAAATGTAACAAAAATCTTAGTACTGGGTGTAAGAAATATTCTTCCAAATTGTTGATTATATGTGCACAGTAACTCCAAAACTATTATAGGTTATTGATCTTGCCTCCGGCTAATTTACAGAATTCAAAAGTAAGGCCCCCATTACTGAGGTGTCTTAGTCAGGGTGTCTATTCCTACACAAACATCGTGACCAAGAAGCAAGTTGGGGAGGAAAGGGTTTATTACAGTTCCACACAGCTGTTCATCATCAAAGGAAGTCAGGACTGGAACTCAAGCAGGTCAGGAAGCAGGAGCTGATGCAGAGGCCATGGAGGGATGTTACTTACTGTTCTCTCTTATAGAACCCAAGACCACCAGCCCAGGGATGTCACCACCCACAAGGGGCCCTCCCCCCTTGATCACTAATTGAGAAAATGCCTTATAGCTGGATCTCATGGAGGCATTTCCTCACCTGAATCTCCTTTCTCTGTGATAACTCCAGCTTGTGTCAAGCTGACACACAAAACCAGCCAGCATATGAGGATACCAGAAATTTCAGACAGAGAATTAGAAAGAATATAACTGCGTCTGACAGAGCTCTGGAGACCAACTTTCATAGTACCAGAAGGAAATGATACTAAGGAGAAAAGCAATTAATAGTCCTATCCAGATGTGATGCTTATGAGCCACAGCAATGATCAGTATGAAAATATATGATTAAACGTGCAATAGTGGCATTCATATCTTTGGAGCAACCAATAGTTGTCTAATTGGACTTAAGTCTTAGTCAACAAGGAGGGATCCATGTCTGATACTGTGAACCAAGCCAATTATCAATGATAGGTGACGAAATGGAACCCAATGGAGAGCCTACTACTGCCTCTTGTCTAATTGCACTCTAAATACTCATCCTTTGTACTCGTTAGTTTTATGTCAACTTGATACGAGGCATAGTCATCAGAGAGGCGAGAACTTCTATTAAGAAAATGCTTCCATAACATCAAGCTATATGCAAACTTTTAGAACATTTTCTTAGTGATCGATGGGGGCGGGCCCAGCCCAATATGGGTGGAGCCTTTTCTGGGCTTGTGGTCCCTATAAGAAGCATTTGTTGAGTAAACTAGAGAGAGCAAGTCAGTATGAAGTGCCCCTTCATGGCCTCTGCACCAGCCCCTGCCTCCAGGTTCTTGCTCTGAGTTCCTGTCCTTCCTTCCTTCCTTCCTTCCTTCAGTGATGAACTATGGATGTGGAAGCATAAGCGAAAAACCCCTTTCCTTCCCAACTTGCTTTTGGTCATGGTATTTCATCGTAGCAACAGAAACCTAAACTAAGACATCCTTATACCTACAAATTAATGTAATTCTCATTTCATATCAAAGAAGCGTCTCTTTGCAAAATTAGAGATAAGATTGCAGAAGGAAACAAATGGTCAAACTGCAGAAAACAACTGACTCTGGTGTGTTCCACGTCAACAAATACATCTACTATGCAACACCTATAACTAAAGCTCAGAGAAAATCATGGAAGAGAGAGAGGAATGATTGTAAGAACCAGTGTACCAAGACTTTTGCTGTGAGATTGCATCTTCCATATGTGTCCTGGTAATTGTACTCATAAAATCTCATCTAGCTGCCAAAACAAGATCTGAACAATCACAAGACAAGTTGACATGCCAGTGTGGGTAAGAAAATCTCTTTGACTCCAACCCCAGAAAAAGAGCAATAGACAATTATTGAATGCTGAGACAACGAAAATCAATTTTCCTCAGGGATGAACTCCCCTAGTGGTTATCCAATATTGAGTGGTCAGCTTTAAAAACATATATGAGCAATCATGAATGGACTTAGTACACTACACACACACACACACACACACACACACACGCATACAGAGAGAGGAGGAAAGAGGATACAGAGGGAGAGAAAGAGAGAGACAGACATTTAAAGAAAAAGAAGCCATAAGTTTGATTGGGAGTTGGGGGTAGACAAAAAAGGGGTTAGAGGGAAGAAAGGGGATATAAATAAAATTATTTAAAAGGACAATAATGTAATATAAATACAATTTAAAAATAAAATGTAAGAATATTTTTTAAAGGAGGGTTACAAACTGAAGAGTTTTCTTGAAATTGACTTACAGCCTGATCATCTTTTGTTCTTAGTCCTGGTAAGCTCACCACCTACAAGATGTCTACATTCTAATTAAGTGATAGCTTGACTCTGGCTATCTCTGAATTATCTTTGTACTATTTTGAGACTCTAGTTTCTGTATTCCTTTCAATTTTCAAACTCAGAAGTTCTAGATAAATAACTGAACTCGTCAGCCATTGTCTGATATCATGCCATTTCACAAATGCCACACATCCTCCTTGCTTTCTGGAGACGCTCACTTCTGCTGCAAAGGCTGTGGAGAGGTGGATGGATATGCTGTAGCTGAGGCTGAAGCAGAACCACCATATGGCACTTCTGTAAAACACCGTCACTGGGAGCATTTCAGTTGCGGTGTCTAGTGTCCAGCCAGTCACTTGCCGCCCGCCTCTGTTGCCCAGCCGGTCTTTCCTGGGCCTTTCTATCCTCATCTTTCACTCCTTCTATCATAGATTCATTTTTGTTCCATTAGTATTTTTTCAATTTGTACAAGTTTAACTATAAAAGTTTTATTGTTGAATCAAGAATACCTTGCTTAAAGCATCATCAAGTTTTTTTCTCCCTGAGTGACCAGTCTACATCCAGTCAGTAATTTTGGTAAATCATACTAGATGTTATCATCTAATATATGCATTAAAGAAATATACTGTCTCCTAAATAATTATTTTTTATATTTATAAATCTTTATATTTATATTATTTATTTATATTTTATATATAAAATAAATTTATATTATATTTTTATATTTATATTCAGTTTGTGTTTAAGAAAAACTTTGTGAAGGGTGGATTTTAATTCCTAAAAGAAAACATTGTATCATAGACGTCAACCAGGATAAAATCAACCACAATTTCATTCTTTAGGTATTTTCTCTATCCTAGTCATGATTTTTCCTCTACAAATATTTAACTAATTTTTTTTTTTAAATCAGCATTCTTTCCTGATTCTCACATATTTTTGCCATTTTGCTGTCAGGTTTTGTTGGCTTGAAATTCAAAGTAAAATTGACACTAGCCAATTTTCAGCTTCAGCGTCCATTTTACCGTAGGCTTTTACTATCTTGTACCTTAGATTGTTTTAACCTGACTACTCTATTTTTCTGCTTTGCTTGTGGTTTCCTTTCAGTTTAGCCACAAAATTACCCTTTAGTTTTGCCTGATCACTCCCTTGTTTAAACTTCTCTCACATTTAATTATCACTGTAGATACAACTCTGTCACCATCCCCAATGCTGGCGAAATTGAAGAGTTACCTAAGAAATAGCATTAGATATGGTGATGGAGTTGTAGCTACAGTAATAATTCAATGTGGTGGAAGGAGTTTAAACAATGTCATTAAACATGGTAATATCTCAGAGGTTTTACAATTAGCTTCCCTCTACATATAGTATACATTTTTATATATTTACAAAATTTAATTTGGTTTTCCTGTAGGTTTCTATACTGAAGAACCTCACTTTCATTTTTTCTGTGTGGTAGAGGTAAGGACTTGTCACACACACCCTTGCAGAGCGGAGAGTTACAATCAATGTTGTCCCATCCACCAGCTCTTTCAGGCATGGTTCTTTTGCAGAAAAGGTCCGCTTGAGGATTTGCAGATTCTTCGGTGGTGCACATTTACTGACTCTAGAAAGGCTGACTAGGTGTGGGTTAATCCTAGGCACACTCTGAAGAGCAGGTATCCCCTACTTCAAAGCTCTTATGCAGGGTAAATGAGGCTTTGTGTGGATTAATTTTTTTCTCTCACTTCAGTAATTAAAATGAATGAAAATCTTAAGCCTCAAGTTCTGTCAATATCTGTTCAGAATCAGAGAGAATCTAGAGTTGGGTGCATTCTGTTTTCTTCACAGTGTCTGAAGCAATGTTACTCGTGAACTGTTTGTTCAGTTGTTGCTTCTATGTTGGTCAAAATTTATCCCTGCTGTTCAGTCTGTATCCAAGCCACACAAAATATTATCTGGCACAGAAAAGTTGCTCAATAATATATGAGCACAAAAAAAATCCCAGCTTCCCTGGGCTGGAGTGAAGAATCAACCACTACTATGAATATTCTCTTGTAGAAAAATATGTTCAAATTTGGTAATTACTGCAGGAGTTCAGTTCATTTGTAAAAGTACAGTATATTCTGCTGATAACTATTTTAAGAATTAAAAGCATGTATAGCTATTAGAGACATTATATGCCATTAAAAAGAGGTTCTTTTTGGTTTTTAAATGATGAGTGCTTCAGACTTTGGGCTACTCAGTTCATCTTTGCATCATTAATCATGATGAATAGTTTATTAAAAAAAGCAATTATATGTGACTTGTGTCTTGATGGAAAAAGATAAATAACTATATGCCCATGAAGTACAACAGCTAGAATTTAATTTGGAGAAAGGTTCCACACTGAACAGTGTCTAGATCAGTCAAAATACCATCAGCCTCTCTTCTTTTGTAGCACCCTTAGTACTTAAAGCTTTTGCTATGTGCCCAACAGCCTGTCAGACATGAGAGTGCTTTAAGTCAGCATAGATGCCTGTGTATCTTATTTGCATAAAAGCCATCTTGGAACAGTTAGATGGCTTTGAGGCAAGGCACCGATACTACATCCATTACTTACATACCATGGTACAGAATGCGGAGTGTTCTCAAGGGATGATATTGAAATTTTTCTTGATTGATTTTAAATCCCAATAGATAAAATAGCCCCTTCAATATCCACTAAAAGTCCCTTAAACTGTGTGCATTTTCTTCTTGCCAATAACAATATTTATTGAAGTATTGAAGTATTGTATACTAGAGATTATAATTCCATTTATAATTATAAAAAAAAAGAAATGTTTCTTATCCCTGGTGGTATCAGACAGTACATAGTTTGTAATATATAATCTATGCAGTAAGTATTTAAACTTGAAAATCAAAAATATTTTTAGCATTTTTAAAATGCTAACTTTTTTCTTCCTTCTTCATATTTTACTGGTTATTTTATTTATTTACATTTCAAATGTATTCCCCTTCCAGGTTCCCCTCCCTAAACCTCCTATTCCAATCCCCTCCCCCAGTTTCTATGAGGGAGCTCCCCCCTCCACCCATCCACTCCCACCTCACTGCCCTAGCATTCCCTTATGCTAGGGGACCAAGGCCTCCCCTCACATTGATGCCAGATAACCAAAATACTATCTTTCAAAGCAAACATAAAATGCTTTGCATATCTTTGTATGAAATAGTTGCTAATTAGTTTTCAATTAATGTTACTATTATTTTAATAAAAGAAAGCATAGGGCTTTATTAAGTAGAGAGGTATTATAATTTGTATACCTGAGATATCACAGTAATAGCTATATTTCTAGATCTTTTTTTTTATTCGATATAATTTTTTATTTACATTTCAAATGATTTCCCCTTTTCTAGCCCCCCACTCCCTGAAAGTCCCATAAGCCCCTTTCTCTTCCCCTGTCCTCCCACCCAACCCTTCCCACTTCCCCGTTCTGGTTTTGTTGAATACTGCTTCACTGAGTCTTTCCAGAACAAGGGGCCACTCCTCCTTTCTTCTTGTACCTCATTTGATGTGTGGGTTATGTTTGGGGTATTCCAGTTTTCTAGGTTAATATCCACTTATTAGTGAGTGCATACCATGATTCACCTTTTGAGTCTGGGTTACCTCTCTTAGTATGATGTTCTCTAGCTCCATCCATTTGCCTAAGAATTTCATGAATTCATTGTTTCTAATGGCTGAATAGTACTCCATTGTGTAGATATACCACATTTTTTGCATCCACTCTTCTGTTGAGGGATACCTGGGTTCTTTCCAGCTTCTGGCTATTATAAATAGGGCTGCTATGAACATAGTGGAGCATGTATCCTTATTACATGGTGAGGAATCCTCTGGGTATATGCCCAGGAGTGGTATAGCAGGATCTTCTGGAAGTGAGGTGCCCAGTTTTTGGAGGAACCGCCAGACTGATTTCCAGAGTGGTTGTACCAATTTGCAACCCCACCAGCAGTGGAGGAGTGTTCCTCTTTCTGCACACCCTCTCCAACACCTGCTGTCTCCTGAATTTTTAATCTTAGCCATTCTGACTGTTGTAAGGTGAAATCTCAGGGTTGTTTTGATTTGCATTTCCCTAATGACTAATGAAGTTGAGCATTTTTTAAGATGCTTCTCCGCCATTCGAAGTTCTTCAGGTGAGAATTCTTTGTTTAACTCTGTACCCCATTTTTTAATAGGGTTGTTTGGTTTTCTGGTGTCTAACTTCTTGAGTTCTTTATATATATTGGATATTAGCCCTCTATCTGATGTAGGATTGGTAAAGATCTTTTCCCAATTTGTTGGTTGCCAATTTGTCTTCTTGATGGTGTCCTTTGCCTTACAGAAACTTTGTAATTTTATGAGGTCCCATTTGTCAATTCTTGATCTTAGAGCATATGCTATTGGTGTTCTGTTCATAAACTTTCTCCCTGTACCGATGTCCTCAAGGGTCTTCCCCAGTTTCTTTTCTATTAGCTTCAGAGTGTCTGGCTTTATGTGGAGGTCCTTGATCCATTTGGAGTTGAGCTTAGTACAAGGAGACAAGGATGGATCAATTCGCATTCTTCTGCATGCTGACCTCCAGTTGAACCAGCACCATTTGTTGAAAAGGCTATCTTTTTTCCATTGGATGTTTTCAGCCTCTTTGTCGAGGATCAAGTGGCCATAGGTGTGTGGGTTCATTTCTAGATCTTCAATCCTGTTCCATTGATCCTCCTGCCTGTCACTGTACCAATACCATGCAGTTTTTTAACACTATTGCTCTGTAGTATTGCTTGAGGTCAGGGATACTGATTCCCCCAGACTTTCTTTTGTTGCTGAGAAGAGTTTTAGCTATCCTGGGTTTTTTGTTGTTCCTGATGAATTTGATAATTGCTCTTTCTAACTCTGTGAAGAATTGAGTTGGGATTTTGATGGGTATTGCATTGAATCTGCATATTGCTTTTGGCAAAATAGCCATTTTAACTATATTGATTCTACCGATCCATGAGCATGGGAGGTTTTCCCATTTTTTTGAGGTCTTCTTCCATTTCCTTCTTCAGAGTCTTGAAGTTCTTGTCATACAGATCTTTCACATGTTTGGTAAGAGTCACCCCAAGATACTTTATACTGTTTGTGGCTATTGTGAAGGGGGTCATTTCCCTAATTTCTTTCTCAGCCTGCTTACCCTTTGAGTATAGGAAGGCCACTAGATCTTAAGCCACAGGAAAATTAACAGTAAGAAAGTTCTGGTTTTGTGTAATAGATTATGATGATTAAAGACTGGTTTCTAAATGTTTGAGCAAATGTCATATGAATGTGACTATATTATAGCTCAGTCATGGATTGAATTTATAGAAACACCTGCTTTACCCAACCCTCAAAATGTGAGGAATTTGTCCTTCCTGAGACTCTGCTGTGAGGGTCACTGACTATTCAATGTGGAATTGGGAAGGAGATGCTCAGAGTCACTAACTATGGTTATTTGGAAGACCTGAACTGTGAACCTACTGGACTGATGGATTCCAGCACGTGAAGCTCCTTTTCAAGCTCAGAGGGATCTTCTCAGAGCTTAGTCATGAACTCTATTGCATCTGTACATACACTGAACATAGAAACTTATGGTTGAAACGAAACTCAAGTGACTTATAGTAGATACGAAGGATTCTGAAAAAGATGTTTATCAGGGGAGGCAGCAGACAACTCATGAAAGTGTCGTCTCTACACCTGGACTCTTCATTGCAGCTCAATTTTTTCCCTAGGGTAGTTTTAATTTCCTCAAAAGTGTGAGATGGTCATAATGAGTTACTCAAAACCTGTGACCATGATGAAAAACAGTATGTGGGCTATTTATTTTCTCGATTTCCAGGTACTTTTGAGTTCTTTATATTTTAGACATTATCTCTTTATTGGGTATAGAGTTTGAAAATAATTTTCCCATTATGGAGTCTGCTGCTTTGTCTCAATAATCATGTCATTTTCCCTACAGAAAATTTTGTTTTTGAGATTCCAATTATAATATTTCTTGTAGAGACTATGCTATTGGTGTTCTGTTCAGAAAGTATTTTCTGTGATAGTGAGTTCAAAGCTATTCCCCAGTTTCTCTTGTACCATATTCAGGGTATAAAGCCTTATGTTAAAAATATTGATCCATTTGTATATATCGTTTGTGAAAGGTAATCAATGTAGACCTATTTGTATTTTTCTACATACAACTAAATAATTTGTTTTGCACCATTTGTTGAAGATCTTTTTTTCTAGTGTGTCTTTATAGCTTATTTCAAAATTTGAGTACCCATAGGTGTGTAGATTTATGTCTGAAATTTCAATTCAATTTCATTTATCAGTGTGTTAATTTTTATGCCTTTATTACTTGAATTGGGAGAGGAGATAACTCCAGCAGTTCTGGCATTATTCAGGATTGTTTTAGGTATTCTGGATTTTTTTTGTTCATGTTTAATTATGAAGTTGAAAATTTCCCTTTCAAATTCTGTGAATAGTTGTGTTGGAATTCTGAGCACTGAATCTATAGATTACTTTTTGTAGGATGGCCCTTTTAACTATAGTAATCCTTCTGAGCCATGAGCCTGGGAGATGTTTCCATCTTCTGATATCTTCTTCAATCTCTTTCTTTAGTGTTTATCATAAAACACTAAAGCTACTAATTTTGTGAGATAATTTTGTATCCTGCTACCTTGTCAAATGTGTCTATTAGATATAAGGATTTCCTAGTGAATTTTTAGTCACTTATTATACTATCATGTCAGAAAAGATACTTTAAATTCTTTCATTCCTATTTGTATCCCTTTGATCTATTTCAGTAGTCATTTTATTCTGGTTAAGACTTCAGGTACTATCATAAACAGGTATGGAGAGAATGAGCAACCTTGTCTTCCTTCTCCTAAATATAGTGGAAATGCCTTGAGGTTCCCCACCCCCAAAAAGTTGTCCAAAGAGTTAGCTGGTCTGTCAACATGAAATCCATGACTTGGGGAATGAGGATGATTATAGGAAAGGCAGAAAGAAGAGGAAATAGAGAGACATGGGAGGATTGCAGGTCAATACCAGGCCAGTAGCAAATGTATTTTCTCAGTGTCTTTTAAAGGCAAGCAACAGAAAGCCTAACCAATTCCAGGAAATTAAACAATGACCACAAATACTTATGTGGTGAGCTTATGGTAGGCAGTATCTATGTTTGGCTAAGCCCATTTCCTTCAGGCTTGGACAGTTTCTTAAAGACATATGTGGAAGCAGAGTAACTTGGCAGAATATGATGCTGGTCTTAATTCAAAACAAAGACAGAAGTTGGCAGTTTGTTGGTGAAATGAAATTTAATAGTTTTTCCCTGCAAGACAGCAGCTACAGGCAATCCTTGAGTATAGGATGGTCCTATGTCTGTGCATAAATTGATATACTCAGAAATATCTCCATTCTTTCTATGTGGTTGAGTTGCTGCTTGATTTGCATTTTCATAAGTGAGCTGATTTACTAGTAAAAGTCCAGCATTGGAATCATAAAAATTTCTGCCAGCAGCTTTCAGAAGTCGATCCACAAATTCCTGAAGTGGTTCATCTTGCCTTCCTCTTATTTTTGATAAGTTTTGATGAAGAATCTCTTTTGTAGGTAAAGTGCCATAAACTTTATGAGCAGTGCTGCTAATCTGTGCATAGGCTCCAGGGTTATACATCAATGGCTGAGAAATCCTAGCATATCCTTGGAATATTCTCTCTCTGGTCTAAAGCATGCTGCAATCTAATAATCTGTATTTTATCTACTATGTTGCTATAGCAGAAATTATAATACATAATTATTACAAAGCAAAATTCTTTTATCAGCATTTTTATCATAGATATTTAACATCTGTGTGTATGTGTTTATATGTCCCATAAAGTAGAAAGTTTTCATACCATTTTCCATAAAGCAGAATATAAAATTTGTTATACTAATACTTTTACTAAACTTTATAGCAAACATGTCTTCTTGGTTATGTTCCTTGATTCTTAACTCTTGTTCTCAATGTGCCTCTCACATATTTTGTGCAAACAAAAGGAAAACATAATTCTGAGATAATATGTACATATAAATGAGTAAGTTTTTATTCCTTCTTTAAGGAAATACATTTTGAAACTGGTGAGACAGCTCAGCGATTAAGATGACTTGATTTTGAAGAGGACCAAGCCTTGATTCCCTTCACCCACATGGCTGATCACAGAAAGCTGTAACTCCAATTACAGGGACATCCAATTCTCTCCTTTAGCATTGCTGTGCACCAGGCATATATATATATATTGCACAGACATACATGCAAACAAAACACTCATACACATAAAAGTGAAATAAATAAGTCTCAAAAAATTAAAATCAAAGAAAATTTTTTTTTTTTACACAGAGGGAACACTTTGAGAACTTTCTTATTGTGCTGGCAATGCTAGACTGTATGTAGTCTGGTGAATTTGCAGAATGAATGGCAGATATTAGATATGATTTCTTTTGTTGTTATATCTTTTTGTTTTGTTTTGTTTTGTTTTTCGAGACAGGGTTTCTCTGTGTAGCCCTGGCTGTCCTGGAACTCACTCTGTAGACCAGGATGGCCTTGAACTCAGAAATCTGCCTGCCTCTGCCTCCCAAGTGCTGGGATTACAGGCGTGCACCACCATCTTAATGGCTTAAATTTAACTGAGAGGAATTATTGAAGGTTGGGTGTTTGTAGTCCATATAAAGCAAGGAGTGGTACTGGAAAGTCATGTAATTAGTGAAAGCACAGGAAGGCTCATGGAGAGTTCGCATTTCAATGACCTGTGAACTTCACAGAGGATTTCCAGCCTTTTATGGGAGATGAGCTACACAGAACTATATATTTCTACCGTGTCAAATGTTAATCTCAGCACATAAGTGTTGAAAATGAAATCTTACTGCTGTAACAAGGTCAAGAACTCACAAATCTCTAAATCAAGAGTGTTTTGCTGATGTTAGTGTGCCAAAATCTTGGAACTACATTGTAAATATATCTTTCATATAGAAAATAATGCATTTTGGAAATTTATTGCCTACCAAAGCACAAGTTGAAGATCTTTAACATGTATAAGTTAAAGTATAAGTAAAGTTAAAGTGCATGTATAAGTACAAATTCAAAATATTTTAGGATTAATTAAATGGTAATTTAATTACCAAATTAACCATATTAATAATACCAAATTAATTACCAATTACCAAATTAATAATAAACAAATTATAATTTAATGATCAAGAAGAGATATAGTCACTCATTTTTCCTTTAGTATGAATATTTATATTTGTCCCCCACCCTTATCCAACCTAAGAAACCCCAGAAGAAACCAATTCTTTTCCTGTTATCATAAAAGATCCAGGAATTCTAATAATTATTTATTGTTCCTAAAAGTAATCATTCAATAATGGCGTTCAGTAATCGTTTATTCTGGGCAATGCAACATAAAAAAGAAGGCATTTCCTCTAGTGGCCATGAATTACATGGTGCTGTATAGAAACAACAACAAACTTACTACCAAAGGTTACACTGGACAATATGGATAGACAATGTTGGAAGCATGGGATTACTGATAACTGATCAGCCATTGGCATACAATGGCATACAAACAAATAATTACCAATGTTGTTTAATCTAGTTTGAGCCCAGATTTTTTCCCATCTAAAGCATCCTAGTTAATTGTTTAATTAGGTAGTTTAATTGTTTAAATATTCAACTTTAAGGTGTGCATGAAATAAGAACTGTGATTCCTTTATGTAATGGCTCCTATCCTTTGATTAGAATTCTTAAGATGCATTAAATGCTTTTGCTTGACTTATAATG
Source organism: Apodemus sylvaticus (assembly GCF_947179515.1). Taxonomy (NCBI): domain Eukaryota; kingdom Metazoa; phylum Chordata; class Mammalia; order Rodentia; family Muridae; genus Apodemus; species Apodemus sylvaticus. The sequence goes on from NC_067494.1 coordinate 50,302,161, forward strand.
AAATGATTGAATAAATCACTAGACACTTAATAGGTTTTTTTTAGTTTTCTCACAAAAACCTTTTATTTTCTCTGAAATTAAAATAATTTATTGGAGTCATTTGAAATTAAGTACAATGATCTTCAAGTCCTGTGTTAGATAAAAGTTCCAATGAAAGAATCAATTGAAAGCTTTCTTTGATGTAGTCACACGAAAAATCAGTTTCTCTTCGAAGCCATGTACCATTTTCTGTGGTTTAGCATCACATGTCACTGTCAAACACCTCAGACACCATCCCTTCCTATTTGTTATATTGAGGTGCTGCGTAGAACTCATTAAACGGCAATGTAATAATAGGGGTCAATTATTTTTTTATCATGAAGCAATCACTTTTTCAGAAAAGCTCAGGCACCCATCTGTGGCCTCTGCCTGGGGCAGGGGAGCCATTTTCTTTTGTAATCTCACCCATTGAACTGTCATGTTTCATTGCTCAATTAATTTAGCTTAGGAGATGGTTCAGTAAAATGTTCCCTCTGCTCAGGCATTTTGATGACACTCTCTGGTCTTTCAGACCAAACACAATGAAGTCATGGCATGAGTTCCTGCAGCTGCACACAAAAGCTTCCAGACCCTGGATGCCCTGAAGTATCCTCCTGTGGCCCCTGCTTTGAGGCGCATGGGGGGGGGGGAGTGTCACTGATCTTTCTCTGTGCTTCTGAGAAGCAATCCAGCTGCTTTTCCGTGGCTCTGGATAGTCAGGTTAAACAAATAACTAAAATTCCCAATAGAGATCTATGCCTCACATCCGACCTCCCTGCTCAAAAATAAACCGTTGTCTTCAAAAAGAGTCACCTTATTTCACTGATGCATTGCCCGAAATATCTGTTTAGCTTTCTAATCTTTGATATATTTGGATTCCAATAATACTAAGCAGCCACCAGTATCTAAATATCCTTTAATAGTATAATTAAATGTCCTATTTTTTTGGTTTTAAAAGAAACACAAGGATAGACTAGAGCAGCAAAATTCTTGTCACCACCCCTTAATCTCACCTTTTCCTTGACAGATTTACTATCAAATAGAGTGAATTTCCTTCTAGAAATTTTTATGTATGTTTAAGAACACGTGTTGATACATACATGGGTACACAGTGTGTCCCATCTGCATTTTTGAAATCTTCTTTGAAATATGTGCACAGCCAAATTATATTTTCATACTGTAAAATTCCAGACTGTATAATAGTGTGTCGCTATTTCATCTAAGAGAAAAAAGATTTTTAGTAGGCCACATCAGAGAAATTCTCAATATTAGTTTCACTTTTTTCCACATCAAAAACAATGTTTCTCTCTGTGTTTTTATACACTTCTAAGATGTGAATTAAATTTAATAGTTTGTTCTGTATTTTTCATCAATGTGCTATCATTCAATTTCTCTATCTTTAAGTTATTGTCATTATATATTATCACATAATTTATGCTTCAAATTAATATAAAATTGTATCTGCTATATAAAACCATAAAATATACCTATTAATGTAGTCCTCCATTTGAATCAGGTTAAAACTTATCTCTTTTTAAAAGCACAGAATTATTTCATTCCTTGATAGTAAAAATTGTGAAAACTATTTTGGGTTTCAAAAACATGTCCATGCCTACTCTAATTCTTGTAGCAAAAATTATCACATTATTTTATATTTAAAATAAGTTCTTAACTATTGTTGTAGATGAGCTTCAGTACTGAATTACACAAATACTTTGTTGGCATTTGTGTTATAGCCAGTGATACAAAATTTGATGGAAATTGACACCATAAAAGCACTCACTTCTATCATCCAGAAGCAGGTTATGACTCAGTTTATTCTGGTCACTGTTTATGTCCTTCAATAAATTTTTATAGGTTGTACATATTAGTCTAGCATGATTCTTCTTAAAATTCATTCCTGGTTATTCATTGCAAAAGACTCTTGGGTACTCCTTTATACAGGCTTGCTCATCAATAGACGCCATCATATATTTTATTTGTCCCCAAAATAGTAAAAGGGTTATGTATGATATAATATATACTTTCATAATGTTTGAGCACAAATTCTGGAGTAGTAGATTGTCTTTTGCTGATGTACATTTTTCATTTAATAACATTTTCCCTCATATATACAATTTTCATCTTTTATGAGGTATGAGAAATTTTCTGTTCACAGGAGACCAAGAACAAGTGTATTGATCACAGAGATTTTGTGATTGTTTTCAGTTAACTTGTATGTGGGTGTCTTACTAAGAATGGATAAGCAATGGCAGGAAAATAGACAAACCTTCAAAACACAGCTGCGAGTGGGGGAGGTAATAAATTGAATACATAATATAATTCCAGCTTAATGCTGTACTTTAAAGATGCTTCTATGCAAATAAATCCTAAACATTTTACAAACACTTTAGAGACAATATATTTATACATGTATCACCATGGTGGCCCATGGAACATTGGGGAGTAGTGATTAAGGAATTTCAAAACAGTTTGACCAAGATAAGAACTTTGCTTATACCAATGAAGACAAAGAACCAAGAATTGAGAAATGGAGTCAATAGACAGTGCTCTCTTCTTACCTCTAACTCAGAAGGTTAGCAGAAATATAGACCTAAGAGATAATAATTAAAATAATAATAGCAGAAAAATAGACATAAGAGATAAGGGTCGTCCTATGCACACCAAGAGACCAGGCCACACGGGAGTCAAAGGTATGTTGGGAAGGGAGGGTTCCTATAAGTCAGTTGCAGTAAGACAAAGAATAATCTCTAAAAACAATGATGAAGGGACTCATGGGATCCTATGTCAGAAGCAAGGTTTAGTGGATTTCTCAAGGAATGAAGATAGGATGAATGGAGAGGTACAAGCAGGCTGCTACAGGGATACTAATGAGACTGAAGCAGTAGTAATGGGAGAAGAGGAATGAGAGTGAAAATCTCCTACTTGAATCCCAGCCTTTTGTGGCCATTATGGATTCTAGATAGAGTTTGTAGGTATCTGTAGCTGACACGCAGGGCTGGGAGAATGGAGGATGACTGGATCCTCTGTGGAGGTTTGTTGGAGTCCACCAGGATTGGAGCTAGAGTCAGGGGTTGGGTAGGGCAGGCCCCTGAAAGCAGTCTATTACAGGGATAGGGATGAGAGGCTGGAGAACTGTAGTGGTGGACAATGTGGGGAAGACTGCCCATCTTATTTCCAGGCTGGTGTGACCACTGGGTTCCCAGGTAGAGAGTGTTGCTAGACATACACAGCTGAAACAAAGGGACAGGAGGAAGGAGGAATGCTTGGACTACTACTTGGTTCAGTAGAATACCAATGAATGGTGGTAGGGTGAGAAAACATTCCGTCAGGCAGTCTGCTATAGGGTGAAGGGATGGGCCAGGGAGTTACAATGCTGAAGAAGAGGAAGAATGAAAGTTGTCTACCTACCTAATTCCAGCAGTGTGGAGACTCATATTTTGCAATCATATGTGGCTCAGAATGATGTGACTTTCTTAAAGTATAAGTAAATATTCATCAGATCCACAGATAGATTCATGCTAATAGCAGTATCAATTTATATGGCACAGAAACAATTAAAAATACCCATGTTTCATGGTTAAAGGGTTTAAAATTCCATATTTTGAGGGAATGCACCAGGATTATAAAATTCAGAGCTGAAAGTGTCAGAAAGATCTTTGTACTAGATTTCACCTTACCCACAACTGAAAAAGAAAACTGATGTGGAGTTCTAAAATAGCATGAATGTGGCGTGATTCTGAAAGGAGAATATAGTTCTATCACATGTACATGGGACTAACAGACATAGTGCATTGATAAGTAAAAGAATATATTTGTTTGGCAAGAAATGCAGTTTGCTCTTTAGCTGGAATCATAAATTGTACGGAAGTCTCCACAGGAGGGGAAAAACAGAAATTCACAGACAAAACATAAGGAGACTCAAATCTAAGAATTTGGAAAAATAGGCCTAAAGGCAGTTACTATAAAGCTCCTTCTTTGTGCTTCCTTCTATAAAGGAAAAAAAGAGCTATATTGGGAACAATAATGTTGGCTAGGTTAACAAAGGAAAAATAATCTGACAATCAAATTCTCATCGTTAAACTGATCTTGAAAAAGGAAACTATAGAGTAACTCTCAAGAAGCACGGTGTGGTGACTCACACCTGCTATCCCAGCAATGGAGAAGATGAGGCAGAAGGAACCATGCACATCTGAGAACAGGCCACACAGTGTGACTGTCTCAGGAAACAAAAGAAATAAAGCCAAGCATTAACTGGAAATTAATGCAAATTAGATGCAACAAATTGAGAGTCATTGGAATGTAGGCGACTGTATCACAGTACCCACCTTTTCAACAAAGGCAAAAAATCTACATGTGAAACATACATTATAATATGCCAATTATAGCCAAAGATATTAAAAAGCATGCCTATATCTTTAGATGGATAGTCAAAGAACAGGTTCTTTGTTTTTTGTTTTTATTGGATATTTTATTTATTTATTTATTTATTTATTTATATTTACATTGCAAATGATTTCCCCTTTTCTGGGTCCCCACTCCCCGCAAGTCCCATAAGCCCTCCTCCGTCCCCCTATTCTTCCATCTACCCCTTCCCACTTCCCTGTTCTGGAATTCCCCTATACTCTTGCACTGAGTCTTTCCAGAACCAGGGCCCACTCCTCCATTCTTTTTGGACATCATTTAATTTGTGGATTATGTCCTGGGTATTCAAAGTTTCTAGGCTAATATCCACTTATCAGTGAGTGCATACCATGATTGATCTTTTGAGACTGGGTTACCTCACTTAGTATAATGTTCTCCAGCTCCATCCATTTGTCTAAGAATTTCATGAATTCATTGTTTCTAATGGCTGAATAGTACTCCATTGTATAAATATACCACATTTTTTGTATCCATTCCTCTGTTGAAGGACATCTAGGCTCTTTCCAGGTTCTGGCTACTACAAATAGGGCTGCTATGAACATAGTGGAACATGTGTCCTTATTGCATGCTGAAGAATCCTCTGGATATATGCCCAGTAGTGGTATAACAGGGTCCTCAGGAAGTGACATGCCCAGTTTTCTGAGGAACCGCCAGACTGATTTCCAAAGTGGTTGCACCATCTTGCAATCCCACCAGCAGTGGAGGAGTGTTCCTCTTTCTCCACATCCTCGCCAATACCTGCTGTCTCCTGAGTTTTTGACCTTAGCCATTCTGACTGGTGTGAGGTAAAATCTCAGGGTTGTTTTGAAATGCATTTCCCTAATGATTAATGATGTTGAACATTTCTTAAGGTGTTTCTCAGCTCTCCGAAGTTCTTCATGTGAAAATTCTTTGTTTAGCTCTGTACCCCACTTTTTAATGGAGTTATTTGGATCTCTGGGTTCTACTTTCTTGAGTTCTTTGTATATATTAGATATTAGCACTCTGTCGGATTTAGGGTTGGTGAAGATTCTTTCCCAGTCTGTTGGTTGACGTTTTGTCCTTTTGACGGTGTCCTTTGCCTTACAGAAACATTGTAGTTTTATGAAGTCCCATTTGTCAATTCTTGATCTTAGAGCATAAGCTATTGGTGTTCTATTCAGGAACTTTTCCCCTGTGCCCATGCCCTCCAGGGTCTTCCCCAGTTTTTTTTCAATTAGTTTCAGTGTGTCAGGATTTATGTGGAGGTCCTTGATCCATTTGGAGTTGAGCTTGGTACAAGGAGATAAGAATGGATCGATGCGCATTCTTCTGCATGCTGACCTCCAATTGAACCAGCACCATTTGTTGAAAAGACTATCTTTTTTCCACTGGATGCTTTCAGCCCCTTTGTCAAAGACCAAGTGACCATAAGTGTGTTGGTTCATTTCTGGGTCTTCAATCCTATTCCATTGATCCGCTTGCCTGATATTGTACCAATACCATACAGTTTTTATCACTATTGCTCTGTAGTAGAGTTTAAAGTCTGGGATATTGAATCCCCCTGAAGTTCTTTCACTGTTGAGAATAGTTTTAGCTATCCTGGGTTTTTTGTTATTCCAGATGAATTTGAGAATTGCTCTTTCTAGCTCTATGAAGAACTGGGTTGGGATTTTTATGGGAATAGCATTGAATCTGTAGATTGCCTTTGGCAAGATGGCCATTTTAACTATATTAATCCAGCCAATCCACGAGCATGGAAGGTTTTTCCATTTTCTGAGATCTTCTTCGATTTCCTTCTTCAGAGATCTGAAGTTCTTGTCATATAGGTCTTTCACTTGTTTGGTTAGAGTCACCCCAAGATACTTTATGTTGTTTGTAGCTATTGTGAAGGGGGTCATTTCCCTAATTTCTTTCTCAGTCTGCTTATCCTTTGAATATATAAAGGCTACTAATTTGCTTGTGTTGATTTTGTAGCCAGCCACTTTGCTAAAGATGTTTATCAGCTGTAGGAGTTCTCTAGTAGAGTTTTTAGGGTCACTTAAGTATACGATCATATCATCTGCAAATAGTGATAATTTGACTTCTTCCTTTCCAATTTGTATCCCTTTGACTTCCTTCTGTTGTCTAATTGCTCTAGTTAGGACTTCAAGAACCATATTGAAAAGATATGGAGAGAGGGGGCAGCCTTGTCTAGTCCCTGATTTTAGTGGGATTGCTTCAAGTTTCTCTCCATTTAGTTTGATGTTGGCTACCGGTTTGCTGTATATTGCTTTTACTATGTTTAGAAATGGGCCTTGAATTCCTGTCCTTTCCAAGTCTTTTAGCATGAAAGGATGCTGAATTTTGTCAAAAGCTTTTTCAGCATCTAATGAAATGATCATGTGGTTTTTTTCTTTGAGTTTGTTTATGTAGTGGATAGCATTTATGGATTTCTGTATATTGAACCATCCCTGCATCCCTGGGATGAAGCCTCCTTGATCATAGTGGATGATCGTTTTGATGTGTTCTTGGATTCTGTGGGCAAGAATTTTATTTAGTATTTTTGCATCGATATTCATAAGGGAAACTGGCCTGAAATTCTCTTTCTTAGTTGGGTCTTTGTGTGGTTTTGGTATCAGCGTAATAGTGGCTTCGAAGAGGAGTTGGGTAGTGTTCCTTCTGTTTCTATTTGGTGGAAAAGTTCGAAGAATATTGGTGTTAAGTCTTCTTTGAAGGTCTGATAGAATTCTGCACTGAAACCATCTGGTCCTGTGCTTTTTTTGGTTGGAAGCCTATCTATGACCCCTTCTATTTCTTTAGGGGTTATGGGTCTGTTTAGATGGTCTATTTGATCCTGGTTTAATTTTGGTAATTGGTATCTGTCTAAGAAAATGTCCATTTCCTCCAGATTCTCCAGTTGTGTTGAGTACAGGTTTTTGTAGTAGGATCTGATGATTTTTTGAATTTCCTCGGTTTCTGTTGTGATATCACCGTTTTCATTCCTAATTTTGTTAATTTGGATACTTTCTCTGTGCCCTTTGGTTAGTCTGGCTAAGGGTTTATCTATCTTGTTGATTTTTTCAAAGAACCAGCTTTTGGTCTTGTTGATTCTTTGTATGGTTCTCTTGGTTTCTGCTTGATTGATTTCAGCCCTGAGTTTGATGATTTCCTGTCTTCTCCTCCTCCTGGGTGAATTAGCTTCTTCTTGTTCCAGGGTTTTCAGTTGTTCCTTTAATCTTCTAGTGTAAGCTCTCTCGAATTTCTTTTTGAAGGCACTCAAAGCTATGTGTTTTCCTCTTAGCACTGCTTTCAATGTGTCCCATAGATTTGTGTATGTTGTGCCTTCATTTTCATTAAATTCTAAGAAATCTTTGATTTCTTTCTTTATTTCTTCTTTGACCAAGGTATCATTGAGTAGAGTATTATTCAGTTTCCATGTGTATGTGGGCTTTCTGTTATTTTTACTGTTACTAAAGACCACTTTTACTCCATAGTGATCTGATAGGAGGCATGGGATTATTTCAATCTTCTTATATTTGTTGAGGTCTGTCTTGTGACCAACTATATGATCTATTTTGGAGAAGGTACCATGAGGTGCTGAGAAAAAGGTATATTCTTTTGCTTTGGGATAAAAAGTTCTATATATATCTGATAACTCCAATTGGTTCAAAGCTTCAATTAGTTTCATTGTCTCCCTGTTTAGTTTCTGTTTTCCTGATCGGTCCATTGGTGAAAGTGGAGTGTTGAAGTCACCCACAATTATTGTTAGGTGCAATGTGTACTTTGAGCTTTAGTAAAGTTTCTTTTATGAATGAGGGTGCCCTTGTATTTGGGGCATAGATGTTCAGGATTGAGAGTTCTTCTTGTTGGATTTTTCCTTTGACCAGCAAGTAGTGACCTTCCATGTTTCTTTTGATGACTTTAGGTTGAAAGTCAATTTTATCTGAAATTAGAATGGCAACTCCGGCTTGTTTCCTGGGACCATTTCCTTGTAGAATTGTCTTCCAGCCTTTTACTCTAAGGTAGTTTTTGTCTTTGACATTGAGGTGTGTTTCCTGTAAGCAGCAAAATGTAGGGTCCTGTTTACGTAACCAGTCTGTTAGTCTATGTCTTTTTATTGGGGAATTGAGTCCATTGATGTTAAGAGATATCAATGAGTAGTGGTTATTGCTTCCTAACATTTTTGATTTTAATTTTATATGTGTGTGGTTATCCTCTTTGGGTTTGATGAAAGAAGCTTAATATCCTGCTCTTGCCAGGGTATAGTTTCCCTCATTGTACTGGTACTTTCCCCCTATTAACCTTTGTAGGGCTGGGTTTGTAGAAAGATATTGTATAAATTTGGTTTTGTCGTGGAATATCTTGGTTTCTCCATCTATAGTAATTGAGAGTTTCGCTGGGTATAGTAGTCTCCGCTGGCATTTGTGTTCTCTTAGAGTCTGCATGAGCTCCGCCCAGGATCTTCTAGCTTTCATGGTCTCTGGTGAGAAATCTGCTATAATTCTGATAGGTCTTCCTTTATATGTTACTTGCCCTTTTTCTCTTACTGCCCTAAGTATTCTTTCTTTGTTTAGTACATTTGGGGTTTTGATTATTATGTGACGGGAGGTATTTCTGTTCTGGTCCAGTCTGTTTGGAGTTCTGTAGGCTTCTTGTATATTCATGGGCATCTCTCTCTTTAGGTTAGGGAAGTTTTCTTCCATAATTTTGTTGAAGATATTTGCTGGCCCTTTAAGTTGTAAATCTTCACTCTCATCAATACCTATGATCCTTAGATTTGGCTTTCTCATTGTGTCCTGGATTTCCTGGATATTTTGGGTTACAACCTTTTTGCATTTTGCATTTTCTTTAACTGTTGAGTCCATGGTTTCTATGGTATCTTCGGCATCTGAGATTCTTTCGTCTATCTCTTGTATTCTGTTGTTGATATTTGTATCTATGGTCCCTGATTTCTTCCCAAGGTTTTCTATCTCCAAAGTTGTCTCCCTTTGTGCTTTCTTAGTTGTTTCTACTTCTGTTTTTAGATCCTGAAAATTTTTGCTCAGTTCTGTCATTTGCTTGTTTGTGTTTTCCTCTAATTCTTTAAGCAATTTTTGTGTTTCCTCTTTCATGACTTCTGCCTGTTGATCAAGGTTCTACTGTATTTCTTTAAGTGATTTTTGCGTTTCCTCCTTATTGGCTTTTGTATTATCCTGAATTTCTTTCAATGATTTTTGTGTTTCCCTTGTAAGGGCTTCTAATTTTTGATCCATTTTCTCCTGAATTTCTTTAAGTATGTCCTTCTTGTGTTCCTGTACTAGCATCATGACCCGTGATTTTAAATCCAAATCTTGTTTTTCTGGTGTGTTGGGGTATCCAGGACTTGCTAATGTTGGAGAATTGGGTTCAGATGCTGCCATAATGCCTTGGTTTCTGTTAGTAACGTTCCTACGTTTGCCTTTAGCCATCTGGTTCTCCCAGGAGTTAGATGGTCTTATTGTCAGTGGCTGGAGCTTCAACCTACTGTGGATCTTTAAGGTTATTTCTGCAACCCTGGATGACTGGGTTTCTTCTGGCACAGATTATTGATATGCTGGCTTCCTCTTTTGTGCCTTTGGAGCCCTTCTCAGTCTTTCCTCAAGCAATGCTATACTTAGGTTGTCAAGGTCAACCAGGTGTTCTCTGTCTGCTCTATTATGGAGGGAAGAAGTTGTGGTGGGGGTCACTCCCTCTGTTGATTCTCACATATGACGCAGGTCCTAGGATGGACTGACTTGCAGATGAACCACCTATGTGCTCAGTTCCTGAGTGCAGGCAGACCCCTGGTGGTTTGCACCACCAGAAATCTAAAGCTCAGGGTGTTACAGTAGCTAGAGATCCTTTTGTGTCCCTGCAGACAGCAAATATGACTCATATTTTATTTATTTACATTTTAAATGTTATCCACTTTCCCTATTTCCCCTCCTAAAACCTCTTATCCATCCCACCTCTCCCTGATTCTATGAGGGTGCTCCACCACCCACTAACCATCTCCCACCTCCCTGCTATGGAATTTCCCTGTACTGGGGCATCAAACCTTCTTAGGACCAAGGGCCTCTCCTCCCATGGATGACCAACAAGGCCATCCCCTGCTACATATGTGGGTGGAGCCATGGGTCCCTCCATGTGTACTCTTTGGTTTTTGGTTTAGTCCCTGGGAGCTCTGAGGTGTCTGGGTGGTTGATATCGTTCTTCCAATGGGGGTTGCAAACCCCTTCAGCTCCTTCAGTCCTTTCTCTAACTCCTCCATTGGGGATTCCATGCTCAGTCCAAAGGTTGACTGCAAGCAACTAACTCCCTCTGTATTTGTCAGGCTCTGGCAGAGACTCTCAGAAGATAACCATATCAGGTTCCCATCAGCAAGCACTTCTTGGCATCTATAATAATATCTGGGTTCGGTGTCTGTATTGGATGGATCCCCATGTGGGGCAGTCTCTGGACAGCCTTTTCTTCGATCTCTGCTCCATACTTTGTCTCTATATTTCTTCCTGTGAGTATTTTGTGCTGATTTCTAAGAATGACTGAAGCATCCATACTTTAATCTTCCTTCTTCTTAAGCTTCATGTGGTCTGTGAATTGTACCTTGTTTATTTTGAGCTTTTGGGCTAATATCCACTTATCAGTGAGTGCATACCATGTGTGATCTTTTGTAACTGGTTTATCTCACTCAGGATGGTATTTTCTAGTTCCATCCATTTGTTTAAGAATTTCATGAATTCATTGCTTTTAATAGCTGAGTAGTACTCCATTGTGTAAATGTACCATATTTTCTGTATCCATTTCTCTGTTGAAGGACAACTGGGTTGTTTCCAGCTTCTTGCTGTTATAAATAATGCTATGATGAACATAGTGGAGCATGTGTATTTGTTATATGTTGGAGCATCTTTGGGGTATATGAACAGGAGTGGTAGAGCTGTGTCCTCAGGTTGTACTATGTTCAATTTTCCGAGAAACGGCCAGACTGATTTCCAGAGTGGCTGGACCCGTTTGCAATCTCAGCAACAATGAAGGAAAAGTGTCCCTCTTTCTCCACATCCTCACCAGCATCTGCTGTCACCTGAGTTTTTGATCTTAGCCATTCTGACTGGTGTAAAGTGGAATCTCAGGGTTGTTTTGATAAGCATTTCCCTGTTGAAATCTTAGGGTTGAACATTTCTTTAGATGTTTCTGGGCATTCGAGTTTTCTCAGTTGAGAATTCTCTGTTTAGCTCTGTACCCCATTTTTAATAGGGTTATTTGGTTCTCTGGAGTCTAACTTTTTGAGTTCTTAGTCTATATTTGATATTAGCCTTCTACCGGGTGTTGGATTGGAAAAGATATTTTCCCTATCTGTTGGTTGCTGTTTTGTCCTATTGACAGTGTCCTTTGCCTTACAGAAGCCTTTCAATTTTATGAGGTCCCATTTGTCAATTCTTGATCTTAGCGCATAAGCCATTGGTGTTATGATCAGGAAATTTTCCCCTCCCCTCTGCCCATGTATTCGAAACTCTTCCCCACTTTCTCTTCTATTAGTTTCAGTGTACCTGGTTTTATGTGGAGGTCCTTGATCCACTTGGACTTGAGTTTTGTACAAGGCAAAAGGAATGCATCAATTTGCATTCTTCTACATGCTAACCACCAGCTGGATCCTGTTTTCTATGCTGGATGTAAATTTACAGTATGATTGTGTTATTTAAAATTTACTGAGACAAAGTTCCTCATAATAAAGTCAATATGAAAAGACTTCTAAGAATTTACACATTCAATAGCATTCATGATGAAATAATGCAAAAGTAAAAATCTAGCAAAGTAAAAGTCTAGCAAAACCTTGTTTGGATTCTGAATATTGAAAACAAACCTCCACATTCATTTATCTAAACTTATGGTTTCTCAAGAGGTAGAAACGTCAAAGACACTGTAAATGTGTAAACCTGGCATTATACCTCAGCTTTACAACTCTGCCTGGGACATTTATATGGACAACCATCAAAGCATCGGTTAGCACATAAAAATTTTGCAACTGAAAAACTGTCATTTGGCAAGACACTAGTTGGCTAAATAATGCTTCATTGACATTAATAATATTACATACTCATTAAAATAGATGAAGGTAGATGTTGGTTATGACAATCTGCAAAACAGTTTTGTATATAGCATTATACTATTTTAAACAATTTATTTCCTCACTTTGTACTTTTGTAAAAGGAATGAGTCCTCATAAATTCTTAATTATACAGAATATCTGAAATGATAAAGAAATTATCAAGACATGTTTGCTGTTGAAAGACAAGTCAGAATTTGAAATTTGAAAGGAGACACTTTTATAGCTGCTATGCTATTTACATTTTAGTTTGAAATCATGGAGTAGAAAAACATAACTGCATCAAACATTTGATTTCTACTCCCTGTACTTGGTCTACTTTTAGTTCACAATGAAAGCCTCAGGGGAATCACATCCACTTAAGTCCTACCACACTTTATAGAATTTCATTTAACTTCATTATCTTCAATCCCGTTTTTTCCCATTATTTTATTTATTTATTTATTTATTTATACTCCAGATTTTATTACCCCCAGTCCACCCTCTGATTTTTCTACATCCCATACTTCCTCCCCACACCCAACCCCCTGCCTGACCTCTAATTTCCCTGGGGCCTTCAGTTTTTTGAGGGTTAGTTGTATCATCCCAAATTTTTAGCAAAATATATTACAAATAAACATCTTGGACTACTATATAATACATAATAAGGATCCAATAAACAATACTACTGCTACTCTGTCTTTATCAATGGCAAGGTTGGTTTTATAACTTTTATGATTTTTTAAATTTTCTATATTCTTTGTTTACATTTCAAATGATTTCCCTTTCCTGGTTCCCCCCTCCTCATAAGTCCCATAAGCCCTCTTCCCTGTGCCCATTCCACAATCAATCCCCTCCTACTTCTCTGTCCTGGTAATCCCCTACAATGCTGCATCAAGCCTTTCCAGGACCAGGGCCCTCTCCTTCTTTCTTCTTGGGAATGATTTGATATGTGAGTTGTGTCTTGGGTATTCAGAGCTTCTGTGATAATATCCACTTATCAGTGACTGCATTCCATGTGTGTTCTTTTGTGAATGGGTTACCTCAATTAGGATGATATTTTCCAGTTCCAACCATTTGCCTAAGAATTTCATGAATTAACTAGCATATTGCCACACAAATTTTAAAAATCTTTATTCTGATATCTCATGATAAAAGTTGACTAGTAGTTTTGGGATTTTGCAGCACCTTTGAAGATACGTAAATGCTTTTAACTTATTCTTGTTCCTGTTTCATGTTCCAGCAAAATTTCCTGGTGTAGAAAAAAATCATAAAAGTTTATGAATCAACGAGAGTGATGTGAACCTGTGTTTACAATTTGAGTCTGTAGAAACAGCTGCAATTTAAAAATTATACCAATGTTTATTTCTGTGAAATACCAGGAGCAGACCTTTTGCAGAACTGCTTTTATAAAACACCTTTGCTTTAGGTAGTGTGATAAATTACAGCTCAGAAAACTATGGAGCAGATTCCCTGTATGTGAATGTGAACTATTCTAGTCAAAAGGTAGATTTCTGTGAATTCTCCACAGTATTGTTAACAGAGGTTCACAGAGGCTAATCCTTTCATACTTTAAACATTTCAAATATTTAATCTGGGCAACAACTCTTCTTACGTATGGTATTTTGATAATATTTTATTCACTCAGTTTTTAGGGCTTCTATTTTTAGGTACTGAATGGTTACTTACTTACTAAGAGGACAAAGTTTAAAACACACACACACACAATTATTCTGCTACTTCTGAACAGTGTATCTTATATTTTGTCAGATTTTAGCATTAGAGCTGAGGAAAATATTGAAAATTAGAAAGTGTTATAAATTACAAGTAGTGTGATATTTACAGAAAATATTTTTTTTTAGTATTTGAAAAGCAAGTACACAAAAATCACTTTAAGTATGAAAAAATCAATGTTACCAGCAACAACTTCAGTTTTTGTACTTTGCTTTACAATAGAAGACTTTGAAATCCTTCAAGGATACATTGGCAATGCTGTTTAAGTAGATGTGCCGAGATATAGGTGGTTTATCTTGCAAGGGTTTTGATATTGTAATGTATGGTTTTCCCAAGCCTGACTGATGCTCTGTACATCCTCAGTATTGAAATTCTAATAAGAAAACAGCAACAGTTCAATGAAACATTTCATTATAACACACATCAAGCATCATGACCATGCCTATAGAGAAAAGATAATGTAGGTTCTGACAATAAAAAAATATCCATCAAGCATCTAATATGTCTGTTATTGAATGATGGAACAATAAAAAGAGATAAGGCAGGTTTGATACCCCCAATTTGTTTATAGCAAAGAAAGACAGAGACATATGCTTAGCTGACTGAGTGAGGGTATGGTTGCTGCTTCTTTAGAGACCCTTTGTAATTTAGAGGAGAGTGGGTCTGTGAATTGTGCCTCTGCCAGGAATTGCAAGTAGTAATACTAAACATTCACCAAGAGACTGAAGGACAATTGCAAATGACAAGCAACACACAGAACAAAGGCTAGGCTGGAGAACAGACAGAGAAAATGAAAATGCATGTGCTTCCTCCTGGGGATAGCTAAGTAAAATAGAACACAGGAACAGAGATTATCCTGTCCATTTAGGTAGACGTAGTTGGTTATGCATGCTGGACTCTGACCATGTGTTATTTAACTCTCTGTGGTAGGTACTGGATAATTCTTGCAGTTGTATGGGAAATGAAAGACAGGAATCAGATTTGGGGAGTCTTTTCTATCTAGTGACAAAGACTGTTCTCAGTTGAGAGACAGAGAACATCTGGTTGACTATAGAAGTGAGAAGACAGAGCACCATCAGCTTGAATTCCTACAACAAAGAAGTATGAGATGATCAAGTCATTTAATGGCGGTATATGTAATCATGTGGGAGCTTCTGACAGAGTCTGAGATTTCTAAGAGCAGTATAATTGTACAGTCAGGGAGAAACCTAGAACTCAGGAAGGTGGCTTTGACTGATGAGACTCATCTGAGACATTGATCGATGGATGAGAACAGAAGCTAAGCACCGATTGAGATGACGTGGGATATTCCAGTATCCCTTCGCTAGGAAGCAGGGTTTAATCATTCTGTAAGCATTGCTCAGCAATATATATTTTTCTACATACAAGGCCCCACATATCTTGTTCCCCAATTTTATCCCCACTCTTTTTAACCATTCGTTCATTTGGTAGTTCTTAGTGATTTTATCTTATAAACATTTCTAAGTCCTTTCCCCTTTGTTGGCACTACACACAAGCAGGCCACACTCATTTACCACTGGGAAAGAGAAGAGTTTTAAAAACATTATAGATAGTTCCCTGATATACATAAATGTTTAAATGTTTATACCAATTGATTATTATCTCAGCTTGTTTGGTTTGTGTCTTTTCCATTTCTTGGCCAAAGGACATAGTATTCTACATATGACCTTGGTACGCTTGAATGTCTCTCTTCCTGCAGGCAGACATTTTCATGGGTGACCATCGTCACACCTGTAAATCAGCACGCATTTTATCATATTATAGAGTTTCTATAATTGATTGCATTTTATGTTTTAATTGTTTATTTGTAAAAACTGATTAAAGAAATATTTCTAGACTCTTGATAATAATTTTGCTCATATAATCATCCTGTTCGGTTGTTGGTACTAGGATTGTAAGAGGGCTCAATAGAGTGCTTGCTATCAGAAGAGACTATGTTTGATGCATTGGACCCAAATGATAGAAAGAGAAAACCCATATATGCTTCGTGGCACATGTGCACACCACAAAAATAAATAAATAAATAAATGAATGGATAAATGAATGAATGAATAACTCTGTGCTTCTTTAGCCAGGCATTTCTGTCATTAATGCAAAGAATATAAATGGATGACTTTTGGCAAATTGGCCAAAATAAATAACTGCACTGAAATTTAGGCATACTTAGAATGAAAACCACTTCTCTTCTGCCTGCTAAGCATCCCCTCACTGTTGCTGAGACCAGCACAGTGTGTTTACTATTAGTCAAAATTTCATTTTTTTAAATCTTTTTTTTTTAGATTTATCTAATTATTATAAGTACACTGTAGCTGTCTTCAGACACTTCAGAAGAGGGCGTCAGACCTCATTACAGATGGTTGTGAACCACCATGTGGTTGTTGGGATCTGAACTCAGGACCTTCAGAAGAGTAGCCAGTGCTCTTAACCGCTGAGCCATCTCTCCAGCCCCAGTCAAAATTTATTAAACTGGCCCACTTACTGCACATTTTTGTTTTCATGAGTTAGCTCTGTACTCCTACAGTACAGTTCTTTCCTTACCATTACCTTCTTAATGCTCCATACTTAAAAGACTGAAAATTGTCTTCCATTTATTTCATCAGGCATGTTGTGTTTCTTGCTTTTCTTTGCTTGTAACAATACTGAATGCTTTTCCATAGTGAAATTAGCTGGGTAATGAGAATTAGACTGTGTGTGTGTGTGTGCATACATACATTTGTGTGTGTGTGTGTGTGTGTGTGTGTGTGTGTGTGTGTGTGTGTGTGGATATAGAAGACAAAAGGTGATGTCATGTCTTCTTTAATTGTTCTTGACTTTATTATTTTTTCAAACAAATAGAAATGTTTTAATATGGACATTTGAAGGAAGACTTGCATGTAATATACAGGTAACTGACATGGTAGTTGACAAAGGCTTGGCCCTGTCTTCTTTGTCTATTTAAAATTTTCTCAACCAAGCATAATAATGTAGGCTTAGATTTTTCAAAACCTGCTTTTAATAAGTGTTCATAAATGCTTCAACCTCCCTTCTAAGCCACACCCACCAGAGGTAGAGGAAAGGAAAGGTTAATAGGGCAAAGGGGGATGCAGACCTGTTTAGGAATAGTTCTTTGGAGTAAATCCAATCTGTGTTGTTAGGAGATCAACAGTTTTGTTCACATGAATCGGCAAGAGCAGCTCGATCCATGAATCAGCAACAGGAGGTTGATCCAGAGGAAACTGCGAGGTTCTGCCAATTGGCCTGAGTTTGTGGGAGTGGCAAGAAGCTACTGGAACAGCAACAGAAGTTCTTTGGTGTGTTCTCTCTATAATGTCATAACAAACAAGGGCCAGCAAAGAGTGGCAAGGTGACCCAATACTACACAGTGTCATCCACTGATGTCCAAACATCACATGTTCTTTCAAGTATCTGCTCTAGCAAAACATCACAAGCTGTTTTTTCCAATCTGCTTCCATAAAATCATCACATATCTGTTCTCAGCAAAACTTCCTCCTACATGTCTGCTTCAGCAAAATCATCTTCTCATAAGACAGTTTCCAGAAAAAAAAAATCAACTAAGGATACAACTAAGTCCCCAAGGAAACCAGAAATTTCTACTTCACAATAAGTAAATAAAAGTTAAATAATGACCAAGATGTTTGTTTAGTAGTCTTTGTGGGGAGGGAACTCTGCATTATATTGAAGAGTCCTCTGAGATGAGATATCAGAGCATTTATTGAAGACTCTCTATCGTAAAAGATCTTTACGACAAGAACTTCAAGCCTCTGAAGAAAGAAATTAAAGAAGCTCTCAGAAGATGGAAAGATCTCCAATGCTCATGGATTGGCAGGACTAATATAGTAAAAATGGCCATCTTGCCAAAAGCAATATACAGATTCAATGCATTCCCCATCAAAATTCCAAATCAGTTCTTCATAGATCTAGAAAGAGCAATCTGCAAATTCATTTGGAATAACAAAAAACCCAGGATAGGGAAAACTATTCTCCACAACAAAAGATCTCCTGGGGGAATCACCATCCCTGACCTCAAGCTCTACTATAGAGCAATAGTGATAAAAACTGTATGGTATTGGTACAGAGACAGGCAGGAAGATCAATGAGATAGAATTGAAGACCCAGAAATGAACCCCCATATCTATGGTCACTTGATATTTGACAAAGGAACTAAAAACATCCAGTGGAAAAAAGATAGCATTTTTAACACATAGTGCTAGATCAACTGGAGTTCAGCATCAGAAAAATGCAAACCAACCCATTCTTATCTCCTTGTGCAAAGAGCTCAAGTCCAAGTGGATCAAGGACCTCCACATAAAACCAGATACAGTGAAGCTTATAGAGGAGAAAGTGAGGAAGAGCCTTGAACACATGGGTAGAGGGGAAATTTTCCTGAATAGAACATCAATGCCTTATGCTCTAAGAACAAGAGTCGACAAATGGGACCTCATAAAACTGCAAAGCTTCTGAAAAGCAAAGGACACTGTCAAGAGGACAAAACAGCAGCCAACAGATTGGGAAAGGATCTTTACCAATCCTACATCCAATAGAGGGCTAATATCCAATGTATACAAAGAACTCAAGAAGTTAGACTCCAGAGAGTCAAATAACTCTATTAAAAAGTGGAGTACAGAGCTAAATAGGGAATTTTCAACTGAGGAAACTCAAATGGCTCTGAAGCCTAAAAAAAATGTTCAGCATCCTTAGTTATCAGGTAAATGCAAATCAAAACAACCCTGAGATTCTACCTCACACCAGTCAAGAATGGCTAAGATGTAAAACTTGGGACAGCAGATGCTGGAGAGAATGTGGGGAAAGAGGAACACTTCTCCATTGCTGGCGGGATTACAAACTGGTAAAACCACTCTGTAAATCAGTTTGGCAGTTCCTTGGAAAATGAGACATAGTACTACCTGAGGATCCAGCTATACCACTCCTGGACATATACCCAGAAGATGTTCCAACATGTAATGAGGACACATGCTCTACTATGTTCATAGCAGCCTTATTCATAGCTAGAAGCTGGAAAGAACCCAGATGTCCTTCAACAGAGTAATGGATACGGAAAATATGGTATATCTATATACAATGGAGTACTATTCAGCTATTAAAACAATGACTTCATGAAATTCTTAGGCAAATGGATGGAACTATAAAGTGTCATCCTGAGTGAGGTAACCCAATCACAAAAGAACACACATGGTATGCATTCACTGATATATGGATATTAGCCCAAAAGCTCAAAATAAACAAGTTATAATTCACTCAGCACAGGAATCTCATGAAGGAAGACCAAAGTGGAGGTGCTTTCTTTTTTCTGAAGAAAAGGCCACCCAGAGACTGTCCTACCTGTGGATTCATCCTATAAACAGTCACCAAACCCCAATAGTATTATGGATGACAAAAAGTGCTTGTCAAAAGGAGGCTGTTATGGCTGTCTCCTGAGGGGCCCTGCCAGAGCCTTACAGATACAGAGGCAGATGCTAGCAGCCAACCATTGGACTGAGCATGGGGTCCCCAAAGGAGGAGTTGGAGGGCAGACTGGAGGAACTGAAGGGACTTGCAGCCCCATAGGAAGAATGACAATGTTGGCCAACCAGACACCCCAGGGCTCCCAGGGACTACGCCATCAACCAAGGGGTACACATGGTTCCAGTCAAAAGTGTGGCAGAGGAATGCCTTGTCGGGCATCAGTGGGAGGAGAGGTCTGTTAGAGATCTAAATAAATTTTAAGCTTAGTTTTTCTGTTTTTATTGAAAATTATTTTCTCAGAAGACTTATTATGATTTCATTTTCCCCTTTCTCTGTTCTTCTCACTTCTTACCATCTTCCATCATATCCAGATTCACTCCTTTTCTGTTTCTCATTAGAAAACAGGCTTCTAAGAGAGAACAGCAGAACATAACAGAGTACATATAATATGATAAACCTCCACATTGAAGTTGAATAAGACAAACCAACAGGAGGAAAAGAGACCAACAAGAAGGCACAAGACTCAGACCCACTGGTTCACACTCAGGAATCCCATACAAACACTAAAACAAAAGCTGTAATCTATACACAGAGGACCCGGTACAGACTATTACAAGTCATGTGCATACTGTTTCAGACTCTGTGAGTTCATATGAGCTGTGTTCAGCTGATTTAGAAGGCCTTGTACTTCTGGTGCCCCCTCCCTCCCTTTTGCCTCTTACACTCTTTCTGCCTGTTCTGCAAGGGTTCTCTGAGTTCAGAGGAGAGGAATTTGATGAAGACTTCCCATTTAAAGATACATGTTTCAAGATTTCTCTCTCCATTGTCTGTCACTGTCTCTCTATCTCTCTGTCTCTGTTTCTGTGTATGTGTATATGTGTGTGCATATATATGTGCTTGTATATGTGTATGTGCATGTGTTTGTGTGAGTGCATGTGTGTCTGCGTGTGCGTCTGCATATGTGTGTGTGTGTGTATGTGTGTGTGTGTTTGCCTGTGGTACTCTGTATTTATTCCTATCTGCTGCACAAGAAAGTTTTTCAGAATATGTCTTAATAAGGAACTGATCTATTAGTTTAATAATTTCATTAGGAATCATTTTGCCGCTACTTATTTTTTTAAAGACAAATAATAATTGTTTTCATCCTATGTCTCTGGGCTATCCAGTCTCAGTTCTTGGTCACTCAAGCAACATTGGGTATGGTATCCAAATTGTGGAGGGGGTCTTAAGCTAAGTTTGACATTGGTTGGTTACTCCAACAAGGTTTATATGACTATTGCTCTATCATAGTTTTCATGCAGTACAGCATTGTAGATGAAAGGGATTGTGGCTGGGTTGGTGTTTAAGTTTCTCTTTTGATAGCCTGCACAGTACCTTCATGTACCAAAGACATTAGTGGTATGGAAATTAATAAAATGATACAGCATTTTGCCTTGCCATACCAGAGGGCCACGTGATACCAGTGGGGAGTTCTCATCTTGGCAGACTCTCTGGCCCAGAGGTCCTGAAACATTTCTCCACCCAACTTGCTAAGTTTCCACTGGTGGGTGGCAACAAGCCAGCCTCAAACTATAAAACCCCTATGTCCCATGAGGTGCACATCAGGCAAACCCACACTTTGCCTCTGCACCTTTCTCTCTAGAACCTAGTCGAGCCACTGTGTGAAGGAAATCACCACAGAAACTTAGTTTAAAACAATGGTAGCTCAATCGCTGGGCACAACAACTGCAATCCTATATCTTGTAAGCTATTATTAAATCTAAATCCTCTGGAGGTGAATCCTGGCAGATCCACTATTGAAACCAGGAGACACTAGCAGCTACATTTTCTCCTTATGCTATCTCTGTCCAAAAGCCCCTAACTCACTCTCTTCCTGTTTTCCTCCATCCAACTTCAAAGTTCTACCTACTTCCCCAGTCATTGGTGATTGATCCCTTTATTCATTCAAGGAAGGTTCACGAGAAGTCACCTGAGTACTTGCCTCATTCCTTTTCCAGCCCCTCCTGGAAAAGCAGAATTAGCATCAAAATAAAAGCAATATACGGCTATCCACAACCCAGTAGAACGTAGGCACAACTTGACCTCTCCATGTTTAATAAGTTGTATCCGTGCTGTCTTCAGCAATGGAGTTTTGTCACTTTATGGAGACCAACATATTGTCTTGTCAACAGCCTGGGTTTTTAGGGGATTTTCATGGGAATCCTTTGGCATACGATTCAATTGAATGTAATTCAGTTCCAGCACTGAATGCTTCATTTGGTTATTAAGAGATGGAAAGTTGGAACCCTGTCTCCCTCATTATTTGAAGACTGTTCAGGATCATTTTAGGATGTTTCTACTGCAGTAGGTTTCTATACCAACCCTCAAATACCCCTCAGTTGTTGTTTCTATCTGCATTCCCTCTTCCAATCCCATTGACCTTACCTCTCCTCACCTGATTCTCAGATTCTGTTTCCTCCACCTCAGTTCAGCCACAAACCATATTCTATTTCATGCTCACCAGGAAATGCATTTGCCCCCTGACTCCTGACCCAGTCTTTTCCTCTATATCACAACTAAACCTCAACTAAACAAGGACTACAGATTATAGCTTTGTTAACATTTACCTAACAGCTACTATTCAAATATAAGCAAACACATACTATTTTTCTATTTCTAGGTCTGGGCTACCTCACTTGGGATGATATTTTTTTTTCTAGTTCCAGTCATTTCTTAGCAAATTTCATGATACCATTTTTTTAATGGCGGAGTAGTACTCCTTTGTGTAAATGTACCACATTTTCTTTATCTGTTCTTATTCTGAGGAACATCTATGTTGTTTTCAATTTCTGGCTATTATGAATAGAACAGAAATGTACATGGTTGAGCAAGTGCTCTTATGGTAGGAGGAAACATTCTTTTGTATATGCCAACAGTAGTGTAGCTAGATCTTGAGGTAGACCATCCCCTTTCTCTGTTTAGTTTTTGTTTGGATGACCTGTCTTTTGGTAAGATAGTGGGGTATTAAGCTCTCCCACTATCAATGTGTGAAAATTTGATTTAAGCTATAGTTGTGTGTCTATGGTAGACTCATGTTTGGGGCATACATATTAAGAATTAAAATAGCATCCTGCTGGACTTTTCATTTGCTGAGTATGTAGCGTCCTTCCTTATCTTTTCTGGTTAATTTTGACTTGAAATCTATTTCATTAGATATTAAAATTGCTATGACTAGCTTTCTTCTTAGGTCCATTTGCTTGGAACATCTTTCTTCAACTGTTTACCCTGATATAATGTCCTTTGATGCTGATGTGTCTTTCTTGGACAAAGCACATGGATAGACCTAGTCTGTTGCTCTGTTTTTTTGGTTTTTTGTTTGTTTTGTTTTGTTTTTTTTAAACTGCAGAATAGAGGCTATTGGCGTTGATACTTATCAATTACCAATGATTACTTATGCCTGTTATTTGGTGGTGGTTGTTGTTGTTGTTGTTGTTGTTGTTGGTGGTGGTGGTGGTGTGTGTGTGTGTGTGTGTGTCCCTTATTTTGGGTTTTTGCTGGTGTACAGTTATTTGTTCCCTGTGCTTTCTTGGTTGAATTAAACCCTCTTTAATTGGAGTTGAATAAAACTCCTCTTTAGTTTGGAGTTTTCCTTCTAGCACCTTCTGTAGGGCTAGATTCATATATAACTATTGCTTAAATTTGGTTTCATAAATTTTCTCCACCTATGGTGATTGAAAATTTTGCTAATTATAGTAGTCTAGGCTGGCCTTGCTTGTCTTTTACAGTTTGCACATCTGTCCAGGCCCTGTGATTTTTAGAGTTGCCATTAAGAAGTCGGATGTAATTCTGATAGGTCTGCCTTCATATGTTACTTGGTCTTTTTCTCTTGTAGCTTTTGATATTCTTTCTTTGTTTTGATTATTATGTGCCAATAAGGCTTTCTGTTTTGGTCTAATCTATTTTGTGTTCTGTATACCTCTTGTACCTTTATAGATATCTCCTACTTTAGGTTAGGAAAATATTCTTCTTTGAATATGTTGAAAATATTATTTTCTGAGCCTTTGAGCTAGGACTCTTCTTCATCTATTTCTATTATTCTTAGATTGGGTCTTTTCACAGTGTCCCATATTTCCTGGATGTTATATATCAGGAGTATTTTAGATTTAATATTTTCTTTGAATGATATATCTGTTTCTTTTATTGTATCTGAAATGCCTGAGAGTCTCTCTTTCATCTCATGTATTTGGTTGGTGAAGCTTACCTCTATAGTTTCTGTTTGAATTGTTAAATTTTTCATTTCTAAAATTCTCTCACGTTGTGTTTTCTTTGTTGCCTCTTTTCCCCCTTCTAACCTTGAACAGTTTTATTCATTTTATTTCACTGTTTGGGTTTTCCTGGATTTCTTTATAGGATTTCTTTATTTCCTCTTTCAGGACCTCTACCATATTTGTACAGGCTGTTTTAAGGTCCTTTTCTTGTTCTTCAGCCTGTTGGAATACTCAGAGACTGTTGTGGTAGGGTTGCTAGGCTATAATGAAGGCATATTGTCTTGGATGTTGCTTATTTTGTTTGAAGCTGGTGTTTGGGCATCTGGATTTGGAAAGATTACATAGGTGCTGATAACCTGGTTTTTAGCTTTGTTGGATTGGTGTTTTGTTCCTTTGCTTCTGTTTCTTCTCTGGATATTAGGCATGTGTGGTAGCTGAGTTGCCTCATAGGGACTTTTCTGTGGACCTTATAGGTATCATAACTTGAGGTTCCACGTAAAATGTGCTTCAAGGTTATGGGGAACTGATACTTAAGAATTGAAATAAACTAGGAATCTAGAGGTTTCACAAGTGGAAGGAAAGCAGAGTGTGCCACCAATATCTGATTGTTTAATATCCTTGGACTGGGAGTTCTCCATGAAGAGAGCTCACCCCAAGAAGTTCTGCTATAACTCTGGGGATGAGACTCAGGGATTGGATAAGGAGGAATGGAAGGAGAAGTGAAAATCTATAGTTAGCCTACCTGATTTCCTGGCAGGAATCTTGTGACTTAGCAGGGAAGGGAAATTGTTGGATCCAGATGCGAGCAGTTGAGGAAGGAAGGCTGCAACACCTATTCTGTTTAAGAGCTAGGCATGACATTGGGGTTTGGATTTGGTGAGAGGAGGACGATCTTCCATTAGCTTACATGTTTCTCTGGCCTGCTCGGGTTGTGTGTTCTCGGGGAATGCTTGCTGATATTGGAGGCTGGTATAATGGATGAGTTGGAAGAAGAGAAGTTGGAGGAGAAGATCTTCATGATTCACTGGGGATAGGGTCAGAGAGAAGAGTCTGCAGCAGGTTATTCTGGTACAGACCTTGGAATAAGACTGAGGGATTAGATCTGGAGGAGCAGAGGGAGAGATGAACATCTCTTTCCACTTCATATTTTGAGCACAGACTTGGTACTCACTAATTGGTTAGACTGACAGGCTAACCTGTTCTTGCTTCTCTCAGCTCTGCTCCCAGCACCACAGTGCTACAGTCACAGACTAGGTTCACCATGCCGGACCTATGGATCTAAGCTCAGGTCCTCATGCTATGGCCGGAAGAACTTTACCTACTAACTCATCTCCACAGCTCCATCTACTGGGGTTGTTTTTTTGTTGTTGTTGTTGTTTTTGTTTTTGTTTTTTTGTTTACTTTGCCCAGATGTCAACATGAATATCATTTTAATCTGCTTGTACATCTGTAACAACACACTGAAGGCTTTATAACCAGTAACAACCAGTCTTCACAGTTATACAGGCTGAGGGCCAAGGTGGTATCTATTTCTGTGTTTCTTGGGGGTTGTTCTATGATTTCTGGATGTTTTAAATGTTTGTCCGCTATATGGAAAGTCTGCATCTTCATGTGGCATAAAGATGGAAAGGCATAAGACTGAGTTGATGAGATGTCACGACTCACTCTTTTATTCTCTCGTTATATAACCATGGTACAAAAATGCTAATATTTGCTTATACTACTTTGGTATAATAGACTTTAACATATAAATTTTGGAAGATAATCATACCATAGCACAGTTTATGAATTTTACTAAAAATGATTCTGACATTTTGCTTAGTGTGTGGTTCACAATATGTTCTTAATAAATTCTTCATCACAAACATATGGCATTCTTCACATGTTATGGAATCTAGAGTTTAAACTATACATTCTTATCACAAGAAAAATGTTCTCACTAATAGAAATGGTGTTAAACATAACTACCATCTCAAGTCCTCTTAAGAACAGTCCTCTTAGTGCAAACTTACTAAGATCATTTGTAAAGAGGTTATTGTTAAATGTGGATAAACAAAATAAAAATGAAAAAGTTATTGTTTATGATGGCTCAAATCATGCCAAAATGTTTCAATTGATGTTTTACATCAACAGAAATGTTTTATTTATATTCAAAGAAATAAAAGGAAATCTTTTCACAGGTGCTATAGAAATTGAGTCCAATCTATACTTTGAAAGTAAATCATAATGGGATTTTTTTAGTGTTTTAAAAATTATTTTTAGCAAAATTATAAAAATCAGTCATGATCTCTAAATTCAAGCATTTGGCATTTTAAATGAACTAATCAGTTAAAGATTATATAAAGTTAAGTATATGTTACTTGGTTGACTAAAAGTTAACCACAAGAATAATGCAGGGCAATAAACAGAAAAACATTATGAGGAAAGATGGATATAAAGTTTTAGACACTTTATTGTAAAACTTTAAAATATGAGTTACATAATGAAATTAAATAAATTATGTGCAATAATTAATACATTTTAAATACACAAAGAATAGCAATTAAATTTAAAATACTAAGAATGCAAGCTGATGTAAAAATATTTTCATAGTAATAGTTGAGTAAAGATATTTTAGGTAAAAAAGAATAGATAATTTAATTATTTCACTAAATATAATCAGATAAAACACACAGACAGCTATTAAAATAGAAAATATGGACATAGTTAATGAATATTCCATATAATTAATGTTGAAAGTACTAAATTCACAAATTGCAAAGTTATACTTTTTAACCTAATCATGTTTAGGGTTTTATTTTTATGGCTAGTATAATAAATTTGGATATTTTTCATATTTGTTACTAATTTTGTTTTTCCTTAAATAAAAAGTAATGGCAAGTCCTTTATAACCTCATGGGTGTAATGCTTCCAAGTCCAACTTACTCAAAGAATTAATGTGTTTTTTTTCCATGAAGGAGATACTGAGTCTCTGTTTTGTGTAATGAACAAAATAATATAGACAGGAAATGGGGGTGAATGTTTATTATGAAATTCCTCTTACCCATAATTGCTCTGTCTAAAGAGTAGCTTATTTAGAAGACTAAAACTATGAAGCAGAGATATGTCATCCTTAATTCACTCATATTTGCTGTATCTGCTGAAGTACACCCGAATAGGTCAATAGCTCCAATGGTAGGCACCAACATAAACAAAAGGACCCACTCTCCAGTCCTACCCACAGCATAACAGCTAGACAAATCTATGATTTGTACTCTGAATCTATTCATTCTTTTGAAAAAGAATTGCATAGTACTTGTGTTCACTATAATGTCCAGGAAATATACATAATGTTGAGGTGTTTGATTTTCAAGAAGCCCAGGATCAACTGATTATTTTTGTGTGAAATGTTAGGCTATTATTTCTGAGAATGTGTACATATATACAGGTATGTAAAACAGATGGAAGGAGACTCTTGACTCCAATTACAAAGTCTTATATATTAGCAGATATAACATGGCAAAC
Source organism: Apodemus sylvaticus (assembly GCF_947179515.1). Taxonomy (NCBI): domain Eukaryota; kingdom Metazoa; phylum Chordata; class Mammalia; order Rodentia; family Muridae; genus Apodemus; species Apodemus sylvaticus. Next base: position 50,329,590 of record NC_067494.1, read on the forward strand.
TGTATTATTTCAGCAAATATAGTGGTGATTCAAAAGATACTGTTTATAGCCTGACACTCACCTCATCATTACAGACATCAATCACTTTTATGTTCCAATTAGTCTATATGGACCTTCAATTCAGGTCTCCCATTTAGATGTGATATGCAGAATTATTTTATTGTAATGATAGAAAAATGGCAATGTGATGATGAAAATAAACAATACAAAGATTTGCAAACTGTTCTGTCCATGACTTCACTTCCTGTTGTAGTCCTTTTACCATATATATATAATATATATAAAATATATATAATAATATATATGGTAATATATACCATATATGGTAATATATTATATATAATAAACATATTGATATAAAGATATTAAAGATATTAAATATATTAAAGATAATAGCATTGTTATTAGTAGTCAGAATATTTTAAAATAATTAAATAGCAATAGGAAAAATATGAAGTTACAAGCCTAAGAATATGATATAATTACATCATGATTATGGAAAGAAATGAGGCTCATTTTTTAGTTCTTACTGAAATTTTATCAAAACCAACAAAAGAATAATGTTTTTCACTCTTTTCAAGCATAGGGTTAAAATTACTAGTGGACAATAAGAACAATTTCTATTAGGTAAGGAGGAAATATGTTCTTCCATCTCAATGGCTTTCCATTTTGCCTAAGAAAATTGGGTAATAATTCCAAAGAAAAACGGATCTGAAAATGAGAAAACTGATCATTCTCTAAAATTGCAAAAGGTATTACATCCACATAAAGCATATAATCAATGCCATTCTTGTCAGAAAAATTTGAATGTCTATCTTATAAGGGGTACACTCCTAATGATGTCAAGGAATTTTCAAAAGGAATATTTCTTTTCACCAGTAGCTAATAAAAAGTGTAGTTCAATTTATGAAGCTACATAGTATTATCTATGCTACCTGGATTGAAAACTGTTTTAATTGAATAGTATATTTCAAATTGTATGACCTGGTAAAATAAGTATTATTAGTATTTTATGAACTTGAAAAGTAAGCTCTGGGGATATTTTAAATTGGATTGAAGTCATAATGAAATTATATAGTGCAATTCACTTACTCATCTCAGTATTTAATGACTATGCACCCTAAGTCAGGCATCATAGCTCATATAGGAAACACACTCATTAATAAAATGAAAATATTATTGTTACTATGTCACTTATATAGTGGTAGAGTAAATAAACATGTTAGAAAATAATTTCGCTAAGGAAAGAATAAATGCCCAGTTTTAGCTCGTTAATAGCATTTATGAAGAGAATATAACATAAAAGCATTAAGAAAAGACCCAAATGGTTCTAGAGACAGAAACGAGCTGTTTATATGTGTTTGAAGGGACAAGGAAACATTATAATTGGAGGGTACAGGGAGTTAGTTACATAAGGAAGCTGTGAGAAGCCAATGTGTTTCTACATTACCGGCCAAATTAAAAACTCTAAGATTATCATTAAACCCAAAAAAATTAATAGCAGTGTCCTGTAAAGGTGTCTAGCTGACATAGAAAAATATTACCAATTCCGTCTGCAGTCCATATAACACAATGGCTGACTGTGGTTATGTTCTGAGCTAAAAGTCACTAATCATCTTTCTGAAATTTATGCAAAATTTATCAAAAGGTGAGCACCGAAGTATGATGATGCTAAACTGTGCATCCTGCCACTCATTTGGTCTTTGTCATTCATGGTCTTTCACACAAAACATGCGCCACAATTGCCTCTGCCTTCTCAAGTCTATCTGCCGTTCAGGCCTACACCTTCAACTAGGTACTATTTCTTTTGGAGGAAGGGGTGGGGTTAAAAGGGTTTATTTCAGCTTATAACTCTCAGATCACGCTTTGTCACCAGGGAAGTCAAGGCAGGAATGAAAGGCAGGAAGCTAAAGCAGAAACTGACAGAAGAATCCATGAAGAAACATCACGTACTGGCTTCCTTCTCAAGGCTTTCTCAGATTGCTTTTTTTTTAAATTGGATATTTTATTTATTTACATTTCAAATGTTATCCTCTTTTCTGGTTTTCCCGCCGCCGGAAACTCCTATCACAATCTCCCTCACCCTGCTTCTATGAGGGTGCTCCCCCACCACACTCACCAACTCCTACTTCCCCACCCTGGCATTCCCCTACACTAGGGCATTGAGTCTTCAGAGGACCAAGGGCCTCTCCAGCCATTGATGTCCGACAAGGCTATCCTCTGCTACATATGAAGCTGGAGCCATGGGTTGCTCCAGGTATACTCTTTGGTTGGTGGTTTAATCCCTGGGAGCTCAGAGGTGTCTGGTTGGTTGATATTGTTGTCCCTCCTATGAGGTTTCAAACCTCTTCAGCTCCTTCAGTCCTTTCTCCAACTCCTCCATTAGGGACCTCGTGTGCAGCCCAATGGTTGGTTGTAAGCATCCACCTCTGTATTTGTCAGGCTCTGGCAGGGCCTCTCAGGCAACAGCTATATCAGGCTCCTGTCAGCAAGCATTTCTTGGCATCTACAATATTCTCTGGGTTTGGTGTCTGTATATGGGATTGCTAGTCTCTAGGTGGCCTTTCCTTCAGTTTCTGCTCAGTACTTTGTCCCTGTATTTCCTTTAGACAGGAGCAATTCTGGAATAAAAATTTGGAGATGTGTAGAATCACCTCCGGGCGCTGTGCTATAGGATCAGCTGCGGGTGCTGATGGACCTCTAGCTTATTTTCTATACTTTATCTTGCATTTACAGCTACAATATGGTTTTATCTTTTCCATTTACATTCATATACTTTAAATATTCATACTAAAAGATATATAATGTTGTTCTCTCTTCTTCCCTCCCTCTCTACACTGTGTGTGTGTGTGTGTGTGTGTGTGTGTGTGATTGTGCTTTGCTTTAGTTTGTTTTCTATAGTTTCTAGCTCATAAGTCTCTCCTGAAGGCAGGCCTCCTCTAGGAGCAGATCAAAATGGTTCTTGTTATATACATGCACACAAATAACAAAAACAGAAGAAACCGGTTTTACTGGATCTCCCTTCCTGTCTTTAACAACTGTGACTGCTGGCCCCACAGAGCTTAGGTTCCAGTCCTGAGGCCTATGGTGGGAGCCTTCAGATCTCCACTTTAGGATGCAGAACAGCCTGGGCTACAACACCACATCTCCAGGCCCTGCAAGAGGCCAGAGGGGCACCTGGGAGGCCGGCTGGGAGTAGTCGGTGTGCTCTCCTGAGCCCGGCCCTGCAGAGCAGAGGATCCAGTCCTGAGGCCACTGGCAGGAGCCTTCACATCTCTGCCTCTGGTTCTGGAACAGCCTGGGCTACAGCCCCTGTCTCCAGGCAGTGCAGGAGGTCAGTTGTGCACCAGAGGCCAGCTGGGAAGAGGCAGCTTGCACTGGTGAGTCCAGCATTGACAATGAGACCAACTAATATCAGCGAGAACTAGATGGCAAAATGCAAACTCAGGAACATCACTAAGAGAAATCAAGGCAATATGGCAGCATCTGAACCCAATTCTCCATTGACAGCATGTCCTAGATACCCCATCACACCAGAAAAGCAAGATTTGGATTTCAAATCACTGGTCATGATACTGGTACAGGAACACATAAAGGACATACTTAAAGAAATTCAGGAGAAAATGGATCAAAAGTTAGAAGCCCTTACAAGGGAAACACAAAAATCATTGAAAGAAATTTAGGAGAATACAAAAGCCAATAAGGAGGAAACACAAAAATCATTTAAAGAAGTACAGGAGAATTTTGGTCAACAGGCTGAGGTCATGAAAGAGGAAACACAAAAATCTCTTAAAGAATTATAGGAAAACAGAAAAAGCAAGTGAAGGAGCTAAGCAAAACCATCGAGGATCTAACATCAGAAGTAGAAACAACTAAGAAAACTCAAAGGGAGACAACTTTGGAGATAGAAAACCATGGGAAGAAATCAGGGGACATAGATGCAAATATCAACAACAGAATACAAGAGATAGAAGAAAGAATCTCAGATGCTGAAGATACCATAGAAACCATGGACTCAACAGTTAAAGAAAATGCAAAATGCAAAAAGGTTGTAACCCAAAACATCCAGGAAATCCAGGACACAATGAGAAGACCAAACCTAAGGATTATAGGCATAGATGAGAGTGAAGATTTACAACTTAAAGGGCCAGCAAATATCTTCAATAAAATTATGGAAGAAAACTTCCCTAACCTAAAGAGAGAGATGCCCATGAATATACAAGAAGCCTACAGAACTCCAAACAGACTGGACCAGAACAGAAATACCTCCTGTCACATAATAATCAAAACCCCAAATGTACTAAACAAAGAAAGAATATTAAAGGCAGTAAGAGAAAAAGGCCAAGTAACATATAAAGGAAGACCTATGAGAATCACACCAGACTTCTCACCTGAGACTATGAAAGCTAGAAGATCCTGGGCTGATCTCATGCAGAGTGTAAGAGAACACAAATGCCAGCCAAAACTACTATACCCAGCAAAACTCTCAATCACAATAGATGGAGAAACTAAGATATTTCATGACAAAACCAAGTTTACCCAATATCTATCCACAAACCCAGCCCTACAAAGGATAATAGGAGGAAAACCCCAATATAAGGAGGGAAACTTCACCCTGGAAAAAGCAAGATAGTAACCTTCTTTCATCAAACCCAAAAGAAGATAACCAATCAAATTTAAAAAATAACGTCAAAAATGACAGGAAGTAATAATCACTATTCCTTAATATCTCTTAACTCCTATGGGCTCAATGCCCCAATAAAAAGACATAGACTAACTGACTGGATATGTAAACAGGACCGTACATTTTGCTGCATACAGGAAACACACCTCAGTGTCAAAGACAAAAACTACCTTAGAGTAAAAGGCTAGAAGACAATTTTGCAAGCAAATGGTCTCAGGAAACAAGCTGGAGTAGCCATTCTAATATCAGATAAAATTGACTTTCAACCCAAAGTCATCAAGGGACATTTCTTGCTGGTCAAAGGAAAAATACAACAAGAAGAACTCTCAATCCTGAACATCTATGCTCAAAATGCAAGGGCACCCTCATTCATAAAAGAAACTTTACTAAAGCTCAAAGCACACATTGCACCTAACACAATAATTGTGGGTTACTTCAACACTGCACTTTCCTCAATGGACCGATCAGGAAAACAGAAACTGAACAGGGACACAGTGAAACTAATTGAAGTTTTAGACCAATTAGATTTAACATATATATATATATATAAAAAACATTTTATCCTAAAGCAAAAGAATATACCTTTTTCTCAGCACCTCATGGTACCTTCTCCAAAATCGATCATATAATTGGTCACAAGACAGACCTCAACAAATACAAGAAGATCAAAATAATCCCATGCCTCCTATCAGATCACTATGGAGTAAAAGTGGTCTTCAATAGCAACAAAAACAACAGAAAACCCACATACACATGGAAACTGAACAATATTCTACTCAATGATACCTTGTTCAAGAAAGAAATAAAGAAATTAAAGACTTTTAGAATTTAATGAAAATGAAGGTACAACATACCCAAATCTATGGGACACAATGAAAGCAGTGCTAAGAGGAAAACTCATAGCCCTGAGTGCCTCCAAAAAGAAAACGGAGAGAGCATACACTAACAGCTTAAGGACACACCTGAAAGCCCTGGAACAAAAAGAAGCTATTTCACCCAGGAGGATTAGAAGGCAGGAAATCATCAAACTCAGGGCCAAAATCAATCAAGTAGAAACAAAGAGAACCATACAAAGAATCAACAAAACCAGGATCTGGTTCTTTGAGAAAATCAACAAGCTAGATAAACCCTTAGCCAGACTAACCAAAGGGCACAGAGACAGTATACAGATTAACAAACTTAGAAATGAAAAGGGAGATATAACAACAGAAACTGAGGAAATTCAAAAAATCATTAGATTCTACTACAAAAGCCTATACTCAACACAACTGGAGAATCTGGAGGAAATGAACAGTTTCCTAGACAGATATCAGACACCAAAACTAAAAGTATCAAATAGATCAAATAAACAGTCCCATACCACCTGAAGAAATAAAAAGGGTCATAGAAAGTCTCCCAACCTAAAAAAGCACAGGACCAGATGGCTTCAGTGCAGAATTCTATCAGACCTTCATAGAAGACCTAACACCAATACTCTTCAAACTATTCCACGAAATAGAAACAGAAGGAACTCTACCCAACTCATTCTATGAAGCCACAATTACACTGATACCAAAACCACAGAAAGATCCAACAAAGAAAGAGAAATTCAGGCCAATTTCCCTTATGAATATTGATGCAAAAATACTTAATAAAATTCTTGCCAACCGAATCCAAGAACACCTCCAAATGATCATCCACCATGATCAAGCAGGCTTCATCCCAGGGATGCAGGGATGGTTCAATATAAGGAAATCCATCAATGCAATCCACTACATAAACAAACTCAAAGAAAAAAACCATATGATCATCTCATTAGATGCAGAAAAAGCATTTGACAAAATTCAGCATCCTTTCATGCTAAAAGTCTTGGAAAGAACAGGAATTCAAGGCCCATACCTAAACATCGTTAAATCAATATACAGCAAACCGATAGCCAACATTAAACTAAATGGAGAGAAACTTGAAGCAATCCCACTAAAATCAGGAACTAGACAGGGCTGCCCCCTTTCTCCCTATCTTTTCAATATAGTACTTGAAGTTCTAGTTAGAGCAATTACACAGCATAAGGAGGTCAAGGGGATACAAATTGGAAAGGAAGAAGTCCAATTATCACTATTTGCAGATGACATGATAGTCTACTTAAATGACCCGAAAACCTCCACCAGAGAACTCCTACAGCTGATAAACAACTTCAGCAAAGTGGCTGGTTATAAAATCAACTCAAGCAAATCAGTTGCCTTCCTATACTCAAAGGATAAGCAGGTTGAGAAATAAGTTAGGGAAATGACACCCTTCAAAATAGCCACAAACAATATAAAGTATCTTGGTGTGACTCTAACCAAACAAGTGAAAGATCTATATGACAAGAACTTCAGGTCTCTGAAGAAGGAAATCGAAGAAGACCTCAGAAAATGGAAAAATCTGCCATGCTCGTGGATTGGCAGAATTAATATAGTTAAAATGGCCATCTTGCCAAAAGCAATCTATAGATTCAACGCAATCCCCATCAAAATCCTAACTCAGTTCTTCACAGAGTTAGAAAAAGCAATTCTCAAATTCATCTGGAATAACAAAAAACCCAGGGTAGCTAAAACTATTCTCAACAACAAAAGAAATTCTGGGGGAATCAGTATCCCTGACTTCAAGCAATACTACAGAGCAATAGTGTTAAAAACTGCATGGTATTGGCACAGTGACAGACAAGTGGACCAATGGAATAGAATTGAAGATCCAGAAATGAATCCACACACCTATAGTCACTTGATCTTTGACAAAGGAGCCGAAAACATCTAGTGGAAAAAAGATAGCCTTTTCAACAAATGGTGCTGGTTCAATTGGAGGTCAACATGCAGAAGAATGTGACTTGATCCATTCTTATCTCCATTGCTAAACTCCACTCCAAGTGGATCAAGGACCTCCACGTAAAACCAGACACACTGAAACTAATAGAAAAGAAACTGGGAAAGGGCCTTGAGCACATGGGCACAAGGGAAAAGTTCCTGAACAGAATACCAATAGCTTATGCTCTAAGATCAAGAATTGACAAATGGGACCTCATAAAATTACAAAGTTTCTGTAAGGCAAAGGACACTGTTAAAAGGACAAAACAGCAACCAACAAATTGGGAAAGGATATTCACCAACCCTACATCTGATAGAGGGCTAATATCCAATGTATTCAAAGAACTCAAGAAGTTAGACCCCAGGGAACCAAATAACCCTATTAAAAATGGGGTACAGATCTAAACAAAGAATTTTCACCTGAAGAATTTCGGGTGGCTGAGAGGCACCTTAAGAAGTGCTCAACATCATTAGTCATTAGGGAAATGCAAATCAAAACAACCCTGAGATTTCACCTTATACCAGTCAGAATGGCTAAGGTCAAAAACTCAGGAGACAGCAGGTGTTGGTGAGGATGTGGAGAAAGAGGAACACTCCTCCACTGCTGGTGGGGCAGTAAGATGGTACATCCACTTTGGAAATCAGTCTGGAGGTTCCTCAGAAAACTGGGCATGACACTTTCGGAGAACCCTGCTATGCCTCTCCTGGGCATATACCCAAAGGATTCCCCGGCATGCAATAAAGACACATGCTCCATTATGTTCATAGCAGCCTTATTTATAATAGCCAGAAGCTGGAAAGAACCCAGATATCCCTCAATGGAGGAATGGATACAGAAAATGTGGTATATTTACACAATGGAATACTACTCAGCAATTAGAAACAATGAATTCACAAAATTTTTAGGCAAATGGTTTGATCTGGAAAATATCATCCTAAGTGAGGTAACCCAATCACAAAAGAATACACATGGAATGCAGTCTCTGATAAGTGGATATTAATAAGCCCAGAAGCTCTAATACCCAATGCAGAATACCCAAGGCACAAATCGCATAACAAATGACTCCCATGAAGAAGTATGGAGAGGGGCCTGATCCTGGAAAGGATTGATCTAGTGCTGGAGGGGAATATAAGGACAGAGAAAAAGGAGAGAAGTGATTGGAGAATTGGTGGAGAGAAAAAGGTTTATGCGACATATGGGGGGGGGAAATCTGGGAAAGGGGAAATCATTTGGAATGTAAAGAAAGAATATAGAAAATAAAAAAAATTCGCATTCTTCTGCATGCTGACCTCCAGTTGAACCAGCACCATTTGTTGAAAAGGCTATCTTTTTTCCATTGGATGTTTTCAGCCTCTTTGTCGAGGATCAAGTGGCCATAGGTGTGTGGGTTCATTTCTGGATCTTCAATCCTGTTCCATTGATCCTCCTGTCTGTCACTGTACCAATACCATGCAGTTTTTAACACTATTGCTCTGTAGTATTGCTTGAGATCAGGGATACTGATTCCCCCAGATTTTCTTTTGTTGCTGAGAATAGTTTTAGCTATCCTGGGTTTTTTGTTGTTCCAGATGAATTTGATAATTGCTCTTTCTAACTCTGTGAAGAATTGAGTTGGGATTTTGATGGGTATTGCATTGAATCTGTATAGTGCTTTAGGCAAAATGGCCATTTTAACTATATTGATTCTACCGATCTATGAGCATGGGAGGTTTTCCCATTTTTTGAGGTCTTCTTCCATTTCCTTCTTCAGAGTCTTGAAGTTCTTGTCATACAGATCTTTCACATGTTTGGTAAGAGTCACCCCAAGATACTTTATACTGTTTGAGGCTATTGTGAAGGGGGGTCATTTCCCTAATTTCTTTCTCAGCCTGCTTATCCTTTGAGTATAGGAAGGCCACTGATTTGCTTGAGTTGATCCATCCTTGTCTCCTTGTACTAAGCTCAAATCCAAATGGATCAAGGACCTCCACATAAAGTCAGACACTCTGAAGCTAATAGAAAAGAAACTGGGGAAGACCCTTGAGGACATCGGTACAGGGAGAAAGTTTCTGAACAGAACACCAATAGCATATGCTCTAAGATCAAGAATTGACAAATGGGACCTCATAAAATTACAAAGCTTCTGTAAGGCAAAGGACACCATCAAGAGGACAAATCGGCAACCAACAAATTGGGAAAAGATCTTCACCAATCCTACATCAGATAGAGGGCTAATATCCAATATATATAAAGAACTCAAGAAGTTAGACTCCAGAAAACCAAACAACCCTATTAAAAAATGGGGTACAGAGTTAAACAAAGAATTCTCACGTGAAGAACTTCGGATGGCGGAGAAGCATCTTAAAAAATGCTCAACTTCATTAGTCATTAGGAAAATGCAAATCAAAACAACCCTAAGATTTCATCTTACACCAGTCAGAATGGCTAAGATTAAAAATTCAGGAGACAGCAGGTGTTGGAGAGGGTGTGGAGAAAGAGGAACACTCCTCCACTGCTGGTGGGGTTGCAAATTGGTACAACCACTCTGGAAATCAGTCTGGCAGTTCCTCTGAAAACTGGGCACCTCACTTCCAGAAGATGCTGCTATACCACTCCTGGGCATATACCCAGAAGACTCCCCACCATGTAATAAAGATACATGTTCTACTATGTTCATAGCAGCCCTATTTATAATTGCCAGATGCTGGAAAGAACCCAGGTATCCCTCAACAGAAGAGTGGATGCAAAAAATGTGGTATATCTACACAATGGAGTACTATTCAGCCATTAGAAACAATGAATTCATGAAATTCTTAGGCAAATGGATGGAGCTAGAGAATATCATACTCAGTGAGGTAACCCAGACTCAAAAGGTGAATCATGGTATGCACTCACTAATAAGTGGATATTAACCTAGAAAACTGGAATACCCAAAACATAATCCACACATCAAATGAGGTACAAGAAGAAAGGAGGAGTGGCCCCTGGTTCTGGAAAGACTCAGTGAAACAGTATTCAGCAAAACCAGAACGGGGAAGTGGGAAGGGGTGGATGGGAGGACAGGGGAAGAGAAGGGGGCTTACGGGACTTTCGGGGAGTGGGGGGGCTAGAAAAGGGGAAATCATTTGAAATGTAAATAAATTATATCGAATAAAAAAAATTTAAAAAAAAAGAAAAAAAATATATAAAAAATACTGTGACTATTCAGGACATCTCCATAGAACCCAAAGTATAAGGTTTACAGAGTTTCTGGACAGCTAAGTGTGGTAGATTATGTGAAGTAAACAAATACATTTAGATCCATTTGCTGAATGGATCTAAACTCCTAATGGATGAAAATTCCTTCTCTCAGTACTTTTTCAGACCTTGCACAGTGCACCTTTCACCTGTCTGACAATTTATAATAACAGGAATGTATAAAACGTTTGTTTCTAGCCAAGTGTTGAAACCAGTGGAGAGGGTCATGGGAATTCCATTCTGTAGTTATTGTAGCAGACATTCTTTAGGATTAAACTTGGACAGGTTCTGCAGTGGAGTCTTAATGTGGGTTAAGTCCTCCCTCTGTGTGCACTGTCGTTTCTTCAGGTAGGTGGTCTTGTAACTTAACTGGACCAGTCAGTGGGCGACCAGCTTTGCCCAACACTACAGAGCTGACTCTTTTGCTGGTGGAGAAATCTCCAACTTTTCAGACTCACAGAAAATCTCAGGGCAAATCACGATATGCACAGACTAAAAGCAGTGTGGTTCTCACACCAGGAGACACTTGGAGTGAGCCTTAATTTTATAAAACCATGAGGATGCTAACTTATGTTTTTAAGTGGTAAGAAAAATATTTAAAACCATTACAAACTTTAGTAATTTCCCCCCAGTTTCGAAATTACAGTTATCATTAAAGTATCATGTTTTGGAGACACTCTTTTTTTTTTAAGGGCAAATTTTTTATTAGCATAAACCCTAACATTTTTTTTCATTTTTTTTATTATCTTCTTCATTTACATTGCCAATAGTAAACCTTTCCCAATTCCCCCCTCCCAAAACCCCCCTCCCCAATGATTCCCTACCCCTCCTCCCACCCCCTGCCTCCATGTATATGCCCCTCTACCTGACACACTCCCACCTCCCCCCCAACTTCCTCCCCCCCATCTGTTTCCCTTTGTTGTGGCCTCTATTGAGCCTTTAACTGACCAAAGACCACTCCTCCCACTGATACCCAAAAAGGCCTTCCTCTGCTACATTTTTGACTGGAACCATGTGTACCCCTTGGTTGATGGCTCAGTCCCTGGGAGTCTTGGGGTGTCTGGGCGTCCGAAGTCATTGTTTTTCCCATGGGGCTATATACCCCTTCAGCTCTTCTGGACCACCCTCCAGATCCTCCGTTGGGGACCCCAAGCCCGGTCCAATAGTTGGATGCTAGTTTCTGCCTCTGAATTTGTAAGGCTCTGGCAGGGCCCCTCTGGAGACAGCCATGGCATGCTCCTTTTGGTACACGCTTCTCATATGTGTTAGGGTTTGCTGACTATTTATAGGATGAATCCCCAGGTAGGGCACTCGCTGGGTGGCCTTTACTTCAGACTCTGCTCCACACATAGCGTCCCTTGAGCTTATTTTCCATAGCCTGCAAATCCTATAAGTTAAAAAAAAACATAAAAACATAAAATGCAACCTCAAATTCTGCAGGGCCCAACAGGGAACAAATAAGGCCTGAGAACTATTATCTTTCTAGTTCCCACACAGATGTTTGAGATTTGAGCTTTTGAATATTTCTTAATATTTTATTATCTCTGTTCAATGTTTTAAAACATTAAAAATTAGTCAACTTTAAAATAGTTTTCAATGAGTAAGTTCTTCACACTGCCAGAAATAGATCTAATGACTCTTTTCCATCATTTCTAAGTTACAATCTCTACCAGGGAGGAATCTTGATCCACAGTGTGGGTCATTTTATCTAGTATCCAACCATTTTGTGGAATATAGAAAATTATAGTAAAAGGCCAGTAATCATTTGATAGACAGAAATAAGTGAATGCAAAAGGACACAGCATGGAGTAAAGTCGGGAGATATTGGGCAAGAATTACTGAGCAGAGAATTTATCTGAAATGAAAGCATTTTCAAGGGAAAGTTAATAGGCAATATATCAGTAATTTCTATTACTTCATGAAAAGCCATTAATTTTATTTCATGGAAAGTCCAAAGTATAATATATAAGGAATCTTTCTGGAGTAGAAGAGGTTGGTACAGCACTTGTCTAGCAAGAGTGAAATCCTGAGTTCTGGCTTCAGAACAAGAGACAGAAAGAGCAGGAGGGGGGGGTAGAGAGAGACAGAGAGAGACAGAGAGAGACAGAGAGAGACAGAGACAGAGAGACAGACAGAGACACAACACACACACACACAGAGAGAGAGAGAGAGAGAGAGAGAGAGAGAGAGAGAGAGAGAGAGAGAGAATGTTACCCGGTACAAAATTCTATTTCTGGTAATGCTAGTAAGCCTGGCCCTTGTGCTTTGTTTCCAAGTTATCATTTTTCAATCCAAACCTTAGGTCTCTAGGTATTAATAGATATTCTGCTAAATAATATCCACTAAAATATCAGATGCATTCTACAAAACAGTAGAGAGCATGGTAATAGTATTTCAAAGGAATTAGAGCATGTCTAGGGGTTTGGCTTGCAGAGAACTCATGTCCTCTCTAGATACTCTGAATAACTGAGATCCCACCTCTGGAAATCATGAATGATTACTGTCTTCCCTCTTTTGTAGAAGCACCATATATAATTTTCACTGATTCTTCATTTAAGGTTATTTTAAGTAGTTTTACTTTAAGTACAGATATGAGAAATAGCCATTTTCAAACTGATAGAATTTCTAGATAAGCCAAATTCTCTCGATAGGAAATAATGATTTCAAAGTTTAAGTGATTTAGTATTTTGAGTAGGAATGATTTAAAAATGACAAAAAAAGAACCCATAGGACACAAACTGGGAGAGTGTTTCTCTCTCAAAAATATATAATTTGACACAATCAGTAAATAGAGAATAGAGAAACCTTTTCTTCAACTCCCACTGTATTTAAAATACATTTAAAAAGTCATAAGACACGGGAAGTAAAACATTTCAAAGTAAAGTAGATATCTCCTAAGGAAAGGAAAGAGTAGGATGGTTTCCAAAAGGTAACAGCTTTAGAGTTAACAAGGTGTTATCAAAAGGTATTTTAGACATGTGGCATGTAAGACTACAATTAATAGGCTGAGATCACTGAGATCATGTGTGTGTGTTATTGTAGAAGGGTATGGTGTAAGTATGTGTGTGTGTCTGATTTAGTACATACAGTAGTATGGTATTCTCATGCAGTGTGTGTGTTATATATATGAGGGTATGGTATGTGTGTTCCTGTATGGGTGTCTAATGTAGTGTTATAGTGGCATGTTCTGTATATTCAGTGTGTGTATGTGTGTGTGTGTTGGGGAGATCTGTGATGCTAAAGTTACAATTGAGATAGAGGTGCTTAAAGGCATTAACATTTTTACACAATGGGAAGAACACAAAGATTACAACTCTATTTTGAAAATCAGCCAAGTAATGACACCCATCACCAGAAATCTTGTATGTTTAATTTGAAACTTGTCCAGAAGAGAAATCAATAGTCATAGGATTCCAGGCAGAGCAATATAAATTCTGACAGATGACACCTCAGGAAGAGTTGGGAGAGACTCACCGTGAAGCTGAATGTTCTCAGGATGAGTGAGGAGAGGTTGTCAGGATATATGGTTTCCAGGAAGAAGGCTAATACGAGAAAACAGGAGTGTGGTTGTCATTGTGTTGCGGTGCCTTTGGGCAAGGGGCAATGGGTATTTGCAAGAGAGCTTTGTAGATGAACATCACAAATGGTTTGGGATTGGATGGTAGCAGTCAAGTTAAATGTTGAAGTAGTTCTTACGGGAGTTCTTTAAAGTGTGTGAACAAGACAAAAATACTCCAAAAAATACCTCTAATACTTTAGCAACCCTGAGTCATAGGAGGTTGTTTGTAGCCTAAACGACCTTAAGTCCTGCTGAGGGAAGGTGTTCAGATGGAGGCAGCTGAGACAGCAGTGTGACTGTGTACAGACTGTCCTGGAGACATGCAGGAAACACATTCTGCTTAGTCACTTAATCCTGGTCTTTCTTTATTATCATTTTCAGTTGTAGTTTATGGGTTTTTCTCATTCACAAACTAAAACATCCTAGTTTAAAGTCAGTGATAATACTATTACTTTTATAGCAAAAGGTAAAATATTATAAATATATTGTCCAAAGAAAGATAACCAACAAAACAAAGCAAGACATCACTTAAAAAATTTAGTGTCTCACATAAGAAGACCTTTCTTGGCAGAGAACACATTGACTTGCATATACACGTGATGTTCTCACAATTGATGCAACTTATCTTAAGTTCTTTGAATATGTCAAGAAGCTAATTTTGTTCAAAGTGAAAAAGTAAGTCCTTTAATTACAGTAGCAATCATAAAGATATACTCTCTACATTCATTGTTTTATTTTTACTGAGATAATTGAAAATGCAGAAATATATCCTAATATACACTATTTACTAACACACATCTGGGGTAAGTTTACCTAGAGAAAAAGTAGGAATATAGAGATTGTCCTTTCTAAGAAACACTTTTCTCAGAGCTCAGTAAGAAGGGCCTCCTGAAAAAGCACTTTGTCTCCCCCAATCTGAAATCTAGTTTACTCTATGGGCTAATTGAAAAGTAGCTTCTATTTTCTATGCCCATTGTTTTTCTGCCACCATATTTTCTTGTCTTTTCATATAAACACAATGGTTGACAGCTGTGCTGTTTTTGTGTTTTGTTTTGTTCTTAGATGAAATAAATTTTTTATTGTGTATCTTCTAAAGTTGGACAGAAATACAGAGAAAAGCAGTATTTCTAAGTCAGTGTTCTGTCACCTGGGCAGTGTCATCTAATAAGGTCATTGGGCAAGTGTACTATAGATAGTACAGGACATACAATAACAATAAGATCTTTGTTTTTATAAATTTTGTTTGAAGGTTTAATATAGAACATGAAGCAAAGGCTGATCCATACCACAGCAACTCCGTATTGTTTTAAGGAAATGCTTAGAAAAATTCTGATTGATAATCATATTTCCCAAATCATCTTCAAGATATTACGTAGCATTAATTTAATCTTACAGCAGATGTTTGAACCATGCTTGAACATGAATGGAATAAAGAACAGAAATAATCACTCTGCTTGTTTTCCAGGGGTTCATATCTAAAAACAAAACATAAAAATCTGCCTCTTTGTCAAATTGGGGGATATGAAACTTTTCAGTTTGACTAAAATGATACTAGCAAATTTTAGTAAGAAATGGATGATGAGGAAAATGGAAATAGAATCACCTCTAAAACACATCATGATTCCTCACTTATTTCTTCATTTTAAAAAATGTGTATAAAGACTTTAAAAGATATGGCCACACCTAAGTAGGAAGTATGAAAAATTTTCACACTGGGTAGGAAGGAGACAAACACATTCTGAAAAAATGGTGTCAGTTAGCTGGTGTATTAGTCAGAATTCTCTAGAGGAACAGAACTTACAGAATGCAAATGCATATGCATACATACACACACACACACACACACACACACACATATGATTTATTAGAATTGCTTACAGGCTGTAATCCACCTAATCCAACAATGGCTGTTTGTAAATTGAAAGTCCAAGAATCTAGTAGTTGTTCATTCTATGCTTGGATTTCTCAACTGGTCTTCAGTATATACCAGAATCCTAGAGAAGTAGACCCTAATGCTAGGGAAGGAATGAACTTGCAAGCAAAAATGAGGGTGCACAGGCAAAGGATGTCAACCTCTTTCTCTCATGTCCTTTACATAGGTTCTACAGAAGGTGTGTCTCAGACTGAAGGTGAATTTCCCACCTCAAGAGATCTGAGAAAAGAAAACAGACACTAAAGTGACTCCTATTGATATTCTGCCATACTCACAGACCAGAGCCTTGTCCCATCTTCCTCAGAGAGGCTTCTTCTCATAGGTGGGAATAGTTCCAGAGTCTAAGTTCTCCATTAAATCCTTCCCCCTCAGAGCCCAGGGAAGTCCCTAGGAGAGGTTGAGGAAAGATTGGAAGAGTCAGAGGAGATGGATGGTAGCAGGAGAGCATGATCCTATGAATCAACTAAGCAAGGAGAATATGAGCTCACAGAGTCTGAATCAGCACACATGAGGCTTACATTGATCTATACCAGGTCCTGTACATAAATATAACTGTTAGCTTAGTGTTTTATGGGACGCTTAACTATGAGAATGGATGGGTCTCCGACTCTTCTACATGCTCTTGGGAATCTTCGTCCCATTGGTTTGCCAAGTCCAACTTCAATATGAATTTATTTTTGCTTCATCTTATTATATTTTACTTTGTCTTGTCATGTTTGGTTGTTATTTCTTAGAAACCTATTCCACTAAGATAGAGAAAGGGAGTAGATCCAGAGGGGAGGGGAGGTGGGGGAGGAATTTGGAAGAGTGGAGGGAAGGAAAACAACGATCAGGATACACTGTATGAGAAAAGAATCTATTAAAAAAAATAGGTCTTCCTACTTCAAATGATCTAAGAAAAAACATCCCTCACAGATGTAACCAGCTGCTTAGGTCTTAGTTAATTCCAGATGTAGTCAAATTTGCAACCATCCTGGGAAATAACCCTCTCTCCAGTGTTCTGTGTTGCTTGTGCTCAAAATCCCCTTGGTCAATGTGCTGAAAACAGTTTAGCTATCTCTGAACCGAGACAGACACACAGATTTCAGGGGGCAAACATTATTTCTTCATCTCTTCATTATCTGATCTTTCTTCTTAAAGATCACTGAAATTTAAAAAAATATATATTAACTTTCTTGTAAGACTTGTTTTTCAAGTGCAGTAGTTCATTTCACATGAGAAGGAAACGGAACAGCACAGTCAGTGTGTTGGAGCTAAAACACAAGGGAATGAAAAGGAAATGCACATATTTCCCTGAAGGGCTGACAACCCAATGGCCGCTTTGAGCAGCTGTTGGTTCTTCTCTGTACAGAGTACTCTTTTCTTGGTACAAAAACTCCTGGAAATTACAAAGTGCCAAGGTGCTTCTTAACCACTATTAGAGGAAAATATGACCTGTTTGGTTTTAGAAACAAAGTCAAACAGATTAAAATTGTTTCTGAAATCTCTCCTCAGACATAGCTGCTTTTAGAATACAATGTAAAACAGCAATTGAAACATAGATTTTTCTACCTGATATTGGAAAATACAATATTGCTATACTTCTGAATAGGAAATAGTAAAAACATAATTGTTGATGTTTCTTTTTAAATGCTGATATCCTAATTTATAGTAGTGCTATAGAGAACAGATCTAATATTATAATAATGCACTTTTCATTTATAAATATAAAATATACATGTATTTTTAAAAGCATTTTGGTAGGTTTTAGACATATACTTTATGTATTATCTTTTTGAGATTTATCAACTTGATTATGGAAGAGCATGTTAAAGGAAGAGTGGTTTGTATAGAATTTTCTACTTATTTCTACATATGTAACCTGCTATCATGACACATGCTAATGAGTGTGTCAATGAGACAAGAACATGTGTAAGGTGTCTGGGAGACAAAAGAGGAATGAATGACATTTTTCCCCAACCACTGTGTGTCCTCATATTGTTCGTAGATTCACCAGGTCTTATCAGCATTAACATAACTGCTCTTTAAGATTAATTTATTTCTATTTCCATGTTGTCGAGTGTTTCCCACCTTGTATGTAAGTATACAGCGTGTATATTTTGTGCCTGTGGGTCCAGAAGAGTGTGTTAGATCTGGAGCTGAGGCTATAGATTGTTGTGAGGCACCATCTAGGTTCTGGGACATGAATGCAGGTCGTCTCTAAGAGGAATGAGTAGTCTTAACTTTGGATTGTCTCTCCAGCCCTAATGAATACTCCTCTTGAAAATAAAACTCTCACAAAACAATGACTTCTTTATATAGGATTGAAAGGACAGTTATAAGAGATAATAAAAATAGCACATCTGTGAGCCTAAATATACTGTAAAGCCTTTAGACTTCCCAATACTTTTTTCTGATATGAAATAAATCTAAAAATAACTGTTTTTAAAATAGTGAATTCTTTATTTAATATTTTTCTTCAGAAACACATAAATAGTCACACTCAATAAAACCTTGAATAATATAACAATGAAAAAAGTTTAATAAATCCACTAAAGTAAGAAGGGAAATCTCAGTTTTAATTACATTCACATAAAGAGACACATATACATATGGAAAGGAGGCGATATTCTCTAAATAATCTGATACAGTTTTATATATGTACATCCTTAAAATGCTCTTTTATACAGAGGTTAAATCAAATTGTCTTCAGTTCCACACCCACATTTATTCAGTAAACATTTATCGAGCACTTACCTTTACTGGACACTATAAAACATAGCATAGATGGTCATTATGTTGTAAAACCTAACTTGCTATATTGTTATTGCTATAATTATTTTTCCCATGCCATTACAAATAATTCCTTCTCTGCATATTCAATGATACACACATTTCACATGTGATATACAAAAGATATTTTCTTACACATTTTTTCTTTTAAAATTCGCCTCAGAATCCCTGAATAGGTTTCTTCCTCATGGCTACCATATTCTGATAGTCTTTAATACACAAAATATTTGGTTTCTCTGGTTTTGTTTTGTTTGATTCTGTTTGTTTCTTGTTTGTTTGCTTGTTAGTTTTGTCCCAGATGCTTATGTACTAGAAAATAACAATATGAATAGGAAAGTTTTTATTATAGTGCAAACTTCTAGGAGTGAAGAATGACAGGAAAACCTTTGAGGACTTTGGGGCAAGGACACGATCTAGAATGACATCATCATGGTGGACAACTGGCATTATACACTTGTTAGAGCCCATATTATGTTCAACATAAAGAAGAAACCCTAATGTAAACTACGGGTTTAAATACAAAGATCTATTTTCAGACTGCCTATCTGTGAGTGGGACTCACTGGAGAGATCTATGAATCATCTGTGACAGCAACACCACCCAAGGTCAAAGTCTAACACTGGACGAGAAGAGGACCTGTGCATGGACAGGACCAATTAGAACAGGTTTATCAAGCATCCTCAAATTATTCCTTGTGGCATTAGAACAAATGTAACATTCTTGCCCTGAGATATAGCAGTCTTGGTGAATAATTTAAATTTTGTGAGAAAATCAATGCAAGCTAAAATTATACATATGGACATTTAGATAAAGCAAGCTGTATACATGCTAGGATACTTTAGAGTTTAGAATCTCCGTTTTTCAAACAGAAAAAAAGAATCATAAAGATAATAATAATAATAATAATAATAATGTCAGAAGAATCCACAAATATTACTGTATTAACTACTTGCCATAAAAACATTTAATGTACTTAATTATGTGCATTAAAAAGCAAACTCATATAGTTTAAATGAACTTTCTCATCTGGGAGATAGTGGTTCCTTGAACAGCCCTAGACCACATAAAATAAAAACCAGAACACTAGAAGTGAGAAGTCCTCTTTTGAGTTATTGGGCATGGCTGTTCAAGAGACTCTAAAAACATATAGCTTCTTGCTATTGCCTTTGGTTTTCAGAAGTGGAAGATCAGTCCCTAATAGTGAAGGCACCATCCATTTCAGGTGTGCTCATGGCCAGAGACCCCGGAGTTGTAATTGCTATGGACACACCCCTCTGAGGGCTGGTTTCATGGAAGCAGTAGGGACCAGGCAATCTTCTAAAGGAGGACCAACAATCCTACCCAGGTGTGACACCTATGAATCAAATCAAAGACAGTGTGGTACAACTCCAGGGTATGTATGCAGTAGTGGCATACATGCCTTGCTGGTAACCAATGGCTCTCTAATTAAACTTAAGACCTGATTGTACTGGCTGGTTTTGTGTGTCAACTTGACACAGGCTAAAGTTGGGGAAGTGCCTTGACACAGGCTGGAGTTGGGGAAGTGCCTCCATGAAATCCAGCTGTGGGGCATTTTCTCAATTAGTGATCAAGTGGGGAAGGACCCTTGTGGGTGGTACCACCTTTGGGCTGGTGCTCTTGGGTTCTATAAGAGAGCAGTCTGAGCAAGACAGGGGAAGCAAGCCAGTAAGGAACATCCCTCCATGGCCTCTGCATCAGCACCTGTTTCCTGACCTGCTTGAGTTCCAGTCCTGACTTCCTTTGGTGATGAACAGCAATGTGGAAGTGTAAGCTGAATAAACCCTTTCCTCCCCAACTTGCTTCTTGGTCATGATGTTTGTGTAGGAATAGAAACCCTGACTAAGACACTGATTAAAAACAAGAAAATCATTTCTGGTTTCAGAAACTGAGCTAACTACTCGGTGATAGTGAAGTAATGTTTATTGGAGGAGAATCTACAATTACTAATTTACTAAACAATCATAATGTCCAACAATAACTCATAAACATTTGTCCTTATACCCACATAAAAGTATAATCTTCACTTCCCATCAGGAAACTTCTCTCTGAAATGGGAGACCACTGCAGAAAACCACCACCAACTAAAATGCAGAGTTGTGGAGCCCAATCTTAATGGGTACATCTACAAAGCTTCTGACACCTAAGGTTCACGGAACACTGTGGAAGATGGAGTGGAAATATCTCAAAAGTCAATTATTAGCATCTCCTATTATTATCAGAAGATATACCAATTAAATTCTCACCAGCATTATACTTCATATGTCATGAGAACAGGACAAGAACACTGAACATGCCAAATTAGATGAGTGGGCCCATGAGGCCTCAACTGTACACAGAGGACTGTAGACAAGTGAGAAAACCTGGAAATGGAAGAGGTGACCTTCTACAGAGAACAGCACAGCACTGGTTATCAAGTGCCAGATGGTATGTAGGGTTCTACATACATACTTACAGTCCATCATATGATCTGAAAAGGTTGTATTTAGGAATATATGTAGATATACATATATGCAATAACAATTAGAAAATAAAAGATCATAAATGTGAAGAAGAGCATTGGGGTGTGTGGGAGGGCTTAGAGGGAGGGACAGAAAGAGAAAATGTAATGAGATCATAATCTAGAAGTTCATCAACTTAAGTGAAAATATTATTAGGGATTTTGTGGGTGACTGTTTTCATTGTCATCTAATTAAAACTACTTAGCTTAAAATTATTTTGCTGTATGCAAATTCTGTGAGGAATCTCAAAAGAAAGACACAAAGGGAGGAAGGAAGGAAGGAATGGCAGTTTTTCCAGATCTGACTGATGTGCATCTTTAACATCGCTCTAAGACACCCGGCCTCTCAAAGGCATCCTTCAGCATCCAGGGGTGACCCCAGAGCTCTTGCACAGGCACATTCTGATCTGGTTATCTGTGAGAAGTGCTGACAGCAAGATTCTAACTTAGGGAAATCTGTTTTGACATAATCAGTTCTGGTGGGTGTGTTGTTAGAAACCATGCAATAAGCCAGCTGCACATAATACTGCTAATTCCAGCTGATTGGTCTTTGCCAACTTGTCACAACCCCGAATGCCAGCTTTTGAAGAAGCACAGACCCAGCGCAATGAGTGCTACCAGACTTCACCTTTGCAGGGCTGCTGCTCCAGGCCTTAGGAAGACAATGGAGTTAGACGCTATTGTTAACCTGCCCTGGTGATCCAGGACGCTGTTAACCTGCCCTGGTGATCCAGGACGCTGTTAACCTGCCCTGGTGATCCAGGACACCGTTAACCTGCCCTGGTGATCCAGGCCTGCACAGGGAAAGGATTAGGACTATTTCCTAGAAAAATGGTGAATGCAAAGATATTCTTGGTTTATTTTATACTTATATTTAAAAAAGAGAGGAGCTATAAGAATGTAATATAAATAAAAAATACCAGGAGATTAATAAACTTGCAATTTGGGTTTTCCCTTATTATTTCATGTATTTTAGCATTTCCTCTAAGTTTGTAGTTATAACTCCCTTTTTATTGTTTAACTAAAAAGTATTTCATTAACTTGCTAGTTTAGGGTGATTATGACTGTTGAGATATTTGGCATGCTAGTACTTGATATAAGTGAAATAACTTGATGGAATGTAACCAGTTCATATTTTTAAAGTTTTATTATTAATATTTACCACTAGTATTATAAAACATACTTTATCATAGACATTTTAGAAAATAAGTATATATGTATGTATTCCTCAAAAAATATATAATTATGTGGGTAGACTTTTTGGATAACTATCTGTAGAAATGTCTCAGATATAGAACAGGAACATGAAAATTAGGACATTACCATTTCTCTCCTTTTTTGTCAATATATATTACTAGCATGATTTAAGATCTAATGGTTTTTATACTCACTACATTTTTTGAAAGGATATTATTACAGAAAACAAAACTTTATGGGAGTTATTTATGTGCCTGTTATATATTGTTACAGGCAAGTCAAAGGATCAGCAGTTGTAATCACTTTTATATTGATGTTATCTCTTTGGCCAGTCTGAGTACATTTCATCTAGACAATGACACGAGCCAATCAGTTTGAGCTGATGTGTCTAGTAGCAGCTGGAGATGCAGTTGCAAATTGTACTCTAAGGACCAGATAAAAATGTGGTGAGAATGCAGTTACTTGACGCCAGTGCTGGCAGGTAATGTTGGGCCTCAAGCTCATTTCCCCGTTTTCCCCTCAAGCTCATTTTTAAACTGTTTTCAAGACTTCCTTCAGCTCCAGCTCAGCTCACGAGGAGCTGGGCAGCTAATATTCTGAGGGATGAGAAAGCTGACGGCACTTAGATCTGAGACTTCCTGTGACCGATCTACAACAATTTGCCTCTCATGATCCTCCTCCTATGTGGTTCCATACAGTCATAATAGTATTAATTGTTCCTTTATTGGCATCCAATGAAGGGTCTGTACATGATGCTGTTATGCCATTGTGTGTTTTAACAATGTACTTTCATCATATAAACTTGTTTCTCCCAGGAGTTCTATTATGATATCCTAGAATGAAGAATAGCCTTGATGAGTGTATGTAATCAGATTTTTTAATATTTATTTATTTATTTATTTAATATTAGATATATTGTTTATTTACATTTCAAATGATTTCTCCTTTCCTGGTCCACCCCCCCCCCCAAAAAAAAAATCCCATACGCCATCTTCCCTCCTCCTGTTCCCCAATCAACCCCCTCCCATTTCCCTGTCCTGGTATTCCCCTACACTGCTGCACTGAGCCTTTCCAGGACCAGGGGCCTCTCTTCCCTTTGATGTCCAAGGCCATCCTCTGCTGCCTATGCATCTGAAGCCATGGGTAACACCATGTGCACTCTCTGGTTGATGGTTTTGTCCCTGGGAGCTCTGGGAGTACTGGGTGGCTCATATTGTTGTTCCTCCTATGGTGCTGCAAACCCCTTCAGCTCCTTGGGTCCTTTCTCTAGCTCCCCCATTGGGGATCCTGTGCTCAGTTCAGTGGCTGGCTGAGAGTGACCCCCTCTTTATTTGTCATGCACTAACAGAGCCTCCCAGGTGACAGCTATATCCAGTTCTGGTCAGCAAGTACTTGTGGGCATCGACAATAGTGTCTGGGTTTTGTAACTGTGTATGGGATGGATCACTAGGTGGGGTAGTCTCTGGATGGTCTTTCCCTCAGACTCTGCTCCACACCTTATCTCTCTATCTCCTTCTGTGGGTATTTTTTCCCTTCTAAGAAGGACCAGAGTATCCATACTTTGTTCTTCCTCCTTCTTGGGCATCATTTGATCTGTGAATTGTGTCTTGGGTATTCCAAGCTTCTAGGCTAATATCTGCTTATCAGTGAGTGCATACCATGTTTGTTCTTTTGTGATTGGGTTACCTCACTTAGGATGATATTTTCCAGTTCCAACCATTTGCCTAAGAACGTCATGAATTCATTGTTTTAAATAGCTGTGTAGTATTCCCTTGTGTAAATATACCATATTTTCTGTTTCCATTCCTCCATTGGGGGACATCTGGGTTCTTTCCAGCTTCTGGCTATTATAAATAAGGCTGCTATGAATATAGTGGACCATGTGTCCTTATGGCATGCTGGGGAATCCTCTGGGTATATGCCCAGGAGAGGTATAGCAGGGTCCTCCAGTAGCATCACGCCAGTTTTCTGAGGAACCGCCAGACTGATTTCCAAAGTGGTTGTACCAGCTTGCAATAACACCAGTAGTGGAGGAGTGTTCCTCTTTCTCCACATCCTTACCAGTACCTTTCTGTCTCCCGAGTTTTTGATCTTAGCCATTCTGACAAATCTCAGGTTTGTTTAGACTTGCAATTCCCTGCTGACTAAGGATGTTGAACATTTCTTTAGGTGCTTCTCAACCACTCAATATTCCTCAGGTGAAAATTTTTTGTTTAGCTCTGTGTCCCTTTTTTTAATAGGGTTATTTGGTTCTCTGGAGTTTAACTTCTTGTGTTCTTTGCATATATTGGATATTAGCCCTCTGCTAAATGTAGGGTTGGTAAAGATCTTTTCTCAATTTGTTGATTGCTGTTTTTATCCTATTGACAGTATCCTTTGCCTTACAAAAACTTTGTAATTTTATGAGGTCCCATTTGTCAATTCTTGATCTTAGACCATAAGCTATTGGTATTCTGTTCAGGAAAATTTCCCCTGTGCCCATGTGCTCAAGGCTTTCCCCCAGTTTCTTTTCTACTAGTTTCAGTGTGTCTGGTTTTGTGTGGAGATCTTTGATCCACTTGGATTTGAGCCTAATACAAGGAGATAAGAATGAAACGATTTGCATTCTTCTGCATGCTGACCTCCAGTTGAACCAGCACCATTTGTTGAAAAGTTTTTTTTTTTTCATATCTTTTTTCCACTGGATGGTTTTAGCTCCTTTGTCAAAGATAAAGTGATCATAGGTGTGTGGGTTCATTTCTGGGTCTTCAATGCTATCCCAATGATCTACCTACCTGGCCTTGTACCAATCACATGCCTCAGCCTCTGTGAATTCATACGCACATAGGCCATGCTATAGTCAGAAGGTCTTGATTGCTTAGTGTCCTCCACTCCCTCTGGATCTTACACTCTTTCCCTGCCCTCTTCCACAGAGTTCTCTGAGGCCTGAGGGAAATGATTTGATGGAGACATCTTCATGTATGTGTGTGTGTGTGTGTGTGTGTGTGTGTGTTGGGGGTGGGTGTGCTGTACTTTGAAAAATCTCCATAAACTTCATTCTTATTTGAAATAAGTAGTACTCTTATTCAAGCTTCAAGGAAAATCTTTGGCAAAAATTCTGTTTTATTCAAAATTTAGATACTTCTCTGAATAGGAAGAAAATAGATTTTCTGTGTAAAATTTAAGAATATGTACAAAAGAAGATATTTCAGTAAAGTTAAAAAAGCAATTTATTTTCTTTGCTTATATTATAATTGTAGCTTTTCTCCATTCCCTTTTCCCTTTCCTCTCTCCAACCTCCCCCTGCCCCTGGTCATATATCCTTTTCCAGTCTTTAAGTTCGTGGTCTCATTTTTCACTAATTGATATATATATGAGTGTGTGTGTGTGTGTGTGTGTGTGTGTGTGTATGCATTTGTGTGTGTGTAAATACTTACTAATATAACATATGTATAACACACACACACATACGCACACATATTAGCATTGAACAAAATATCAATGTGATCTTCCTTGAGGAAGACCCTCTCATTTCCTGCTTTTCTCAGTTGCCTACAGTTCTTTGAGTAGGTTTGATGCATGTAGGATTGTCCAGATCCACTTCATGCATGTCCATTAGAGTTCTTGTTAGGCAACCATGTTGGTGAGGCTTGATGGGTATATCTTCTGACATTGCTAGGAGACACAATTTCACAGAAAATTCCCAGATCCTCTGGTGCTTTATGATCTTTCTTCCTTCTCTTCTTCAGTATTCCCTGAGAATTATGTACAAGAGTGATTTTTGTAGATGACTGGGTTTCACAATTCTGCATTTTGATGGCTGTGGAGACGTTTTCTTGATGAGGATTGAAAACTACAATTCTATGAGTTATCTAAGGACAAACTTTATAAATTATAGTTAGGGATTATGCTGATTTAGTAACCCAATACCTGTAGATTCTGCTCCAATAACCATTGTCAAGATTTGTGTGCCAGTACTGCACTGGTAGTGCTATTGTGCCATACCCGGCATTGATGTGGTTCACAGAAGACATGGCTGTGTCACAGTGCAGCTTGTCTCCTTCCTTTGGAGGCCTGCATGGCACCTTCTGATACCATGAAAACTAGGTTTTAGGGAGGGAACATTTAGGTCAGATGCAGTTTAGTACCTGTGGGCACTGTGTCTGAAGAGTATGCATGTCATGTAGTGTCAACAAGACCGGCTGAGCTTCTATATCTGAAGGTAACCAAGGACAACAACAATTGGCAGTGTGTTTGCAGAGTCTCTAGGACAGCCTTGCCCAACAACTCAAAAAAAGGGGGGAGAGGGGAGCTTCTTATGTCTGACGTTAGCTATTTTATTCAGTAGACTTTAGGTTGTAGAGGGATCACTGTCATTCCAATGAGAGAAGTTCATTAAAATTGTATGTGTATGTTTGCACATAGAAATACATATATTATTGGTTTTTTAATGTCAATAATTCATAGTCTGATTGTGTGAGGCTTTCCTAGATATTCTTATTGTTATTTCACCCATATCCCTCCTTCTCCACTTACATTTCTCCCTCTCCCTAAAGAATCCACTATAGGAGAGATGGCTTAGTGGTTAAGAGCACTGACTGCTCTTCCAAACGTCCTGAGTTCAAATCCCAGCAACCACATGGTGGCTCACAACCAGCCATAAATGAGATCTGACTCCCTCTTCTGGAGTGTCTGAAGACAGCTACAGTGTACTTACATATAATGAATAAATAAATCTTTTTTTTAAAAAAAGAATCCACTTTGATAGCTCGGTGTGGACTTCCCTAATTTGCATATTACTCCATAGCTTGTACTCTGAGAATTAACTCAGCACTGGAATTTGGGGCTTTGTTTTCTTAAAGCAAACCAACACTTGAGCTAGAGAGATGCCCAGCTTATACAGCATAAAACCGTTATACTAGCCTGACAACCTTAGCTAGATCCCCAAAAACCTACAGTGTGAGGAGAGAATGGACTGCTAAATACTGAACATTGGCCACGTGTAAAGTGGTATGTTTGCATATGTAATTACATACTACACACACACAAATACACACACACAAACACAATTTTTGAATAATTTCAATACATAAAAGAGAAGTCAACAGTACTTTTGGTAATTAGTAACAGATACCAACATAATTTTGTTATTAACATCCAAATTTTTCTAGTTCAGAAGTTCTAAGCCTATAAAAAGCACAGTAAAAAAATAAGCTGTCAACATAAGATACAATGAAAATTTAATTCTTTTTTATCATCTGTTTCTTTTTTTGCCAACAGTTGATGAATCCTTATTTATTTATTATTACTAGGCTAGTTCATATTTGATGTTTGTCTCTTTAGTTTCTGCCCCGTGTCCTTTCACTGTTCCACAACCCAATCCCGGGTCTCTGATTGAGTTCAGTTATTGTGTCTAGGTGGCTCTGAGCTGAAATGATCGTCCTCCATTTCTGATGACTTTGACAGTTATGAGGACTAATGGTCAAGAATAGCATGACCTTCAACTAGGATTCTTCTCATTTTATGCGTCATTAGACTAGGATCATGTATTTTGAGAGAGATTACAGAGATCGAATACTTTTCACACTATTATCTGGTTACTGCCATACCACTGCACAGTTCTAAAGCAAACCACTCAGAGTTAGCTTAGACACTGAGTTAAGAGCCTGGGATCCAATAAGACTTAGTTTTTATAAGTCTGGGGCACTTCAGGCCATCTATGCTTTTCAACAGTGAGCTGAAAGCTAAGGATTTCTTCAAGTCTGTAGTGATAATTCACTCTAACCACTCATAGGATTCAGGAAAGAAATCCTGATTTTAAATTGTTATGGTTTGGTTCTTTGTTTCTTTAAAATATCATTTTATTATGGAATTTCCTCTTTGATAAGTTTATAGTTTTATATAAAAGCAATTATTGTCTTTGTTAGCATTCTTTCTAATTACTTTGAATATATCAATTAAATGCTAGGCTCTGCTATAAAATGCAGATAAATCAGATTAAACCATTAGTGACTAAGATTTATACATAAGACCCTGTTTTTAACCAGTACATTGCATATAATTATGGGTGAATGAAAGTGCTTGACCTCAAGAATTTTCTGCAAGTAAGACAAATTAAGTGCTATACCTGAAATTACATGCCTGTACAACAAGGCAGGAGAGGATTAATATAGGCTTCAATCAAATTGTAATATTAAAAACAGCTTCAGAAATAGCAGCGACTTTTCATCATGATGGTAGATAAATTTGACACACATATTTCTTCCTCTTCTCTTTCTCACACACACATGCTTACACATGAATGCACAGGCCTATAAAGATGACCAGTGAATGAAATAAAGTTAAAACATACAACCAAGCTTAAAATTAAGGGTCTACTGAGTTTGGAAAAGCACATCGTAGACATGTTTCTATATCTGAACTACAAGATATGCCATGCCTTTGATTCTTTATGATGTATTCCCAGGAGGGTTATAGCCAGATCATATAGAAATTCCATTCATAGGTTTTTGAGTAGCTTCTGTATTTAACTTGTTTATATATTTTCATGAACTTATTTGATGGAAACATGAGTTAACAGAAAGAAAAAATAAGTGTGGGCAAAAACCTCTAGGCCACAGTTTGAAAATTATATTTAAGGTGATTTGTTTCTATTCAAGTCATTAATGAGCAAGGGCTTTACTATAAAACTTAACCCTTGCTAGAGTAAATAAGGTTGTACCTTACAAGTTTGTCTCTAATCGTTGCATCTCCCTGATGTTAAATAGATGCAGGAGTATAGAGGTCTTCACAAACCTGTAATTTAGTGGGCTCTCTCTTAGCATAGACTTGTGGAAGCCTACAGAACCAAATTGTTCTAAATATATGAAGCACAGCTGATATTATATATGAAATTGAAAAAGTAATGTTTTGTTCTATTCCTATGTATATATGGAAGAGCTGAAAACACTCTTACACAAACTCTTAAGCAGTTTATTGTGTATGAAATTTAAAAACTAATGTTTTGATCTACTCCTAGGTATATATGGGAGAACTAAAAACACACAAAATCTTAAGCAGTTTCTAAGCTAAATTATTCATAATGAAAAAAGAAAAACTATAAGTCATATGCTCCTTAAGCACTATGTTGACAAATTTTCTATAAACAAAAAATGAATATTATTCAGTAGTAAATAAGAATATAATTCTGTATTAGTTACTTTTATGTTGCTATGATTACAGGCCTGAAAAAAAGCAAGCTAAGGGAAAACATATTTATTATGAATCCTGGTTTCTGTCCATCGTGGTAGGAAATGCAGGTTTTAGAAGCTTAGTTTGTGGTGGTGGGAGTGTATAGTGGGGGGATATTTATATCCTGTCAGATCAGGAAGGAGAAACCTAAGCAGAAGTCAATGGTCAGTGTATAATCTTCTTAGTTCTTCTAGTAACCTACTTCTTCAAATAGCTGGACTCAACCTCCTAAACATTCCTGAGCCTCCCAAATGGCACTACCAGATGGGATCTCATAGGGTCACTCAGATCATGACCCTATGGAAACACTTTGCATACAAGTAATGAAGGGTCTGCAAGGCAGACAAACCTTGGAAAAATAGGATATATAAAAGAACATAAACAAAAGGCCATGTAACAATAATTCAGTTAAATGAATTACCTTGGATCAAAGAAATTATCAGGAAGAAATTATATTAGCGATCTACATGGACTTGTGGAGACACAAGAATGGAAAGAATGTTGAGTGAAGTGAAATTTCTTCTGTGTGGTAAAAGTGTGCTAAATTTAATTGGAATGATTGTTCAAATCCATGAATGCACCTAAGTCTACCTAACTGCATTTTTTATTTTTGGTTTTTTTGAGACAGGGTTTCTCTGTGTAGCCCTGGCTGTCCTGGAACTCACTCTGTAGACCAGGCTGGCCTCGAACTCAGAAATCTGCCTGCCTCTGTCTCCCAAGTGCTGGGATTAAAGGCGTGCACCACCATCGCCCAGCTTAACTGCATTTCTTAAAGTATTAATTTTATGATGCATGAATTACTTCAACACAGCTGTATAATGCAAATAAAAAATATTCAAATAGTATAATATCATTTGTTTGTAATGAAAATCAGTTAAATTTGGAGGGATAAGTCAGTTACTACTTGTGGGAATACATATGAAAACTTGTGAAGCAATGTCAGGATATTTGTTATATGTATATATGTACATGCATGTATATATGTACCTTTCTCATATATAAATATGCATATGTACATGCACATATAAAGGAGAATGTAACATTTTATTTAAGATGCTCAGTGCTTTATTACTTTATTGAAGGGAAATTACATAGATACTGCACATTTTCAAACAGACATTTAGTATACATTTAGATAATTTTAAAAAGGGGAACATAGTCACAATTAGAATTGTGAGCTAAAGGACAGTCTGTTGAGCAAATTTTTGACTTCTGAGACATATTTTTCCACCTTCAATCTCTAGCCTAAAGGCTTTACTGGAAACTTTTTAAGACAGCTTATATTCTGTAATAAAGAACTAAGTCAGGAAGTTGTAGTCAATTAGTCACAGATAAGGCTGGTCTAACAAGGTCTGGAAGATAAAGCATGAACATTCCAGCTCTAACTTAAGTACATTCAAGCAAACTCCACCTGAGAAATCTTCCCACCAACAAAGGAATGATTTGCTTCATTCATATTAGCTACCTGATAGGCAGGAGGGCAGGCAAGAGAACAGGAGTCTGAGGTTCTGCATCTAGAACCTTGGTCTCTATTCTACTACCCATGTGTCAGGGGATTATAACTCCCCAAAGTATTAGTTATAGCTAATAAAAGCTATACATAAGCTAATAATTACTCCCACGTGAGATATTAGGAATGACTTTGGTCATTTGGAATGAACATTTTGTACAGTTTTACTTATTTCATGAATACATTTTGCATTGTTTCAACAGAGAAGAGGAAAATGGTATTCCATTCCATAAATTTAAACAATTATTACATGTTAACTTGTTTCAGTGTTCAAAGAGATACAGATATTAAATAACCTGAAATGATTTTAGTACCGAATATTTCTAGAACATAATGGTTAATCTTGTCAACATAACTTGGTTTAGAGATCCCTGAAAGATAAATGAAGTGCACTTACATGTGCGTTCGTGAGGTTTCTGTAAAATGTTTCTATGTTTCCAAAGAGGATAAGTGAAGGGACCAGACTCACTCTCAGTATAACCTCAAATTTTCATAGGTGGGGAGCTTGAGTGAAGTTAATGGGGAAGAAAGATGCCTGGTAGAGTAAACGTTTTCTTTCTCCTCTTCCTGGATGCCATAATGGGAACGTTTTCTGTTCTTCCATGCCTTTAAACTGGATTGACTGTTCCGTTTTAAACTGTGAGCCCAAAGTAGACTTCTCCTTCCTTATGTTGTTCCACTACAGTGACAAATAACTGACTAACACAACAGAGTTTCATCAGTTTGTACAGCTAAAATAATAATCAAAATTAAAGTATGCATTAAATAAAATGAAAATGACTGTTTCCTGAAGTCATGTGGCACAGTTTTAGTCTTTTTATCTTTTGTAATTTGATCTCAGGTTACAACGAAACCCTTTATTTAAGTCCTTCCCTGTGGATACATATGAAAGCATGCTCAAGGAAAGAAACTCCACAATTTCTTACATACACAATGCTAAGTTCTTCTCTTTTCTTTCAGTGATTTGGCCCACATTCATAATTAAAACAATTTATTTCTAAAATTTCATCCATACTGAATATGTTTACATTAGCTCTTGGTCATTATTTCCTGAGAAATATGGATAGGAAATTATTTAATATTTGCATATCCTGTTAGTTATACAAAATCTAGGGATGACAAAGTATAGGAATATGGATATACTGCAATATTTTATCTTAGTGATGAGAATCTAAAAATTTTGATATACGCTTTGGGTCTAAGCAATAAAGGGCCTCGGATAAAGAAGCATGACTATACACTTATAACTAGATAGCTATTTAACTAGAGGTGATACATTCTCTTGACAAATCCAAAGGGCATGTTGACGCTAGCATTTGGAATACAGCTGTAGTGTTTTTCTTCCCACCATATATAATCAATATAAACCTGAATCCAAACACAAAGTTGTCTCATTTTATCAAAACTCCACTGCAGACCTGAAAAATAAAGTAACTTTGGTTTTGTATTAACCACATGACAGTTGTTTGGTTTTAATTTTACTTTAGGTTTTTAGCAGAGATAGAGATTTGTCATTGCCTTCAGAGAAGTGTCATCTCACATCAGGAGGCAATCAGATGCTATAGGATTATTTTGTTTTTCAGGGACAGAAAAGGTATGATTATAAATTGCTATATTTACAAATGCTGCAACATTAGCTGGAGATGTAAGGGATTTCCTAATGCATTGACAACAATGTCCAGGTAGCCCCTGAATGAATCCCAGGGCTTCTGTCTATGACCTTTGTCAACTATTCCTGTATAATTTTTATTCCATGCAGGAAATTATTACCCAAACAAGGGGAGGAATAAATAGAATAATCAGCTGCAATTGTGTGGCAATTAGATAGTTAATTAATGCCTTGTCCTAGCTCTTAATCATTCATCTGTTATTCAGTATAATCAAGGTTATTTAGTTTTGCTGATGCTTCTCTTCAGTGTAATTAGCCAAACATCAAGTCTTAGAAAGGATAGAGAATTCTGCTCGCATTAACATTCAGTTCAGAGCTTTAAAACAAAACCCTGAAACAAAGCACATTCTCTTTGGTAGGTAGTATGAGGGGAAATGAAGCTTCTTTTTGTTGTAAGCTCATTAATCTCTAGTGAAATGTATGCATTGATAAGAACACTCTATTATAAATGATATTGTGAATACAGAAACAGGAAAATGTCCTAAACAAAACTTTCAAGGAGAAAGTAATTTGGAGCTCTATTACGCCCTACCTGTGGGTTTTGTATTCTACTGAAATATGTTTGGTTTATAAAAATCTAGTTGAAAGTCCTAATTTATAACAAGAAGACTTTAAATATGATTGCAATTGCTAAAAGTTACTTTGTTCTCATTGTATAGCTTTATATGTATTAGTAACTGTTTTCAGTAATAGCTTTGTAAGTAATTATGACTTCATCTTGATACCTATGTTTTCTTAGAAATACATTTCTAAGATTATAGGTTCTTATACTACCTATGCCTATCTGAAAAGATATAAATTATTAAAAATTAGATAAGTGCATTAGAGAATGGCATACAAATGAATTAAAAATTAATCATATATGCACATTTTAAGAAAATGATACTTTTAAATGTTGAAAAATAAATAAATAGGTCTTAGAATAAGCAGTTGCATAATTATTTTAAAATTTTCCTGTGGCTCCCAAAATGAGTATTTTCAAAGTCAAGATTCACTGAAGTTAAATGACACCCATTTGGTATTTTAGGTATGGGCTGGGTCAATTCCTATTATTAAAATAGGCAGCCTCAGTTTGATAGACAGCACCTATGAAAAGTTATTGGTAACATAACTGCTCATGAATCTTGAGTGTTTTCTCTTAAAATCAGGAAAAGAACAGGAATGTCAACATTTACTAGTTACTTCACAATTATCTGAGGGATTTTACAAACCACAGTGATGCTGGGAAGAGAAAAAATCCATGATTTTCAAATCAAAGAATAAAGATTATTTTCAGATATCATTATATTGTATTAGAAAATCTTAGCCAAGGTTAGCCAAGCGGTGGTGGTGCACACCTGTAATCCCAGCACTCTGGGAGGCAGAGGCAGGCAGATTTCTGAGTTCGAGGCCAGCCTGGTCTACAGAATGAGCTCCAGGACAGCCAGGGCTACACAGAGAAACCCTGTCTCGAAAAAACCAAATGCAAAAAAAAAAAAAAAAAAAAAAAAAGAAAGAAAGAAAGAAAATTTTAAGAAATACAGAGAAGTAAATTAAAGGAAGTGACTGTATTTAGCAAAGTCATATGATTTAGTTAATAAGTGAGTATTTTTTAATTTCCTTACAGTGAATACTGAACATAAACAAATATTATGTGCCTTAGAAATTCAAAACATAAGAGATGGATGTAAGAAAGTAACTGAAATCTCTGAATGTAAAAAAATGCTTATGAGTAAAATTAAAAGAGAGCTCTAAACAAGGACAGAATCAGATCATAATCACAAATATTAACATTCAAGTTAGAAAAACTGTCAGCTTTCAACAAGTATACTTTTAATTCCCAAAATGAATGACCTACCCAGCCTTCTCTAGAAATTGGTAAGATGACTCCAAATTTATATAGGAATGTGAGAGAACTTAAGAAAATCAAAATTTGGGTTGGGGGCAGGGAATAAAATATGGAGCATATAAAATAATTAATTAAAAAATTAAAAAGGAAATCAAAATTATTTTGAAAACCAAATCAAAATTACTTTGAAAACCAAGTTTGGGAAATCAAAAGTTTGGTTTCACAATGAGCAAGCCTGTTGTGACAGAAATTTGAAGACTACTAAGTCTTATGCAATTTAACAGAAACTCATTTTTCTCAGTTGTGAAGTCTGGGAAAACTGAGATAAAGGTTTTCTGAATAACCACCTCTATCACCCTACCATGCTCTTGCCGTCTGAAATGACAAAGGACTCCCTATGTCCACTGATATAATGGATTTAAGTGAATTCTATTCACATAGGTAAAGGGCTCATGAACTAGTCAGTCATCACACACTTCACTTGCAGTTTCGTTCACACTAAGGGTTTCATCTTCAGCATAAGAAGGTCCAGCTGTAAGCTTCTAACAACATATTAGAAGAGGGCTGTAGGGTGGACTGTATGGTATTATCGTACAGGCCTCTCAGTATGGAATTCCTTGTCACTCTAGCAAATGTTGAGACTGAGATGATAATGTAACTTTTAACAACTGTGCTGAGAATTTAAGGGATTTTTGTATATTTGGTCATAGGTAAACATTCACAAAGGAAAAATGCAGTGTGCAAATACTTTATCTCATACAGAAAAGTTGAGGTAAACTTTGGCTTAAAGACATAGATAATATCAAGTTTCAGAGTAAATAGGAAAAAGTCTTTGACCTAGAGGAAGGCATTAAGTTCTTACACAGAACAGAAAACGAGACCCCAAAATCAACTTCGAATTTAATCAAAATTTAAAATTTCTGAATTTATATTTTGATAGTGTTAAAAATAAATGAGATGAATCACATACTGGGAGATAATAAGACAAAATACTTAGGTACTGGTTAGGTTTTTGTCAACTTGAAATGAGTTAGGTTCATCTGAAAAGAGGGAAACTTAACTAAGCAAATGTTTCCCGTCAAATTGGCTATTAGGCAAGTCTGTGGGATACTTCCTCAGTGAAAAGGCCTAGCCTACTGTGCACAGTACTATCCCTAGGGAGGTGATCCTGGACTGTATGAAAAATCTGGCTGGGTAAACCATGAGAAAAGAGGCAGAAAACATTTTTTTCCATGACTTTCCAGTGAGTTCCTGCCTCTAGCTTCTTAACTTGAGGTTCTGCCATGATGTTCCTTCATGGTAAACTTTATTTTTATTTTATTTATTTTATTTTTTTCAATATATTCTTTATTTACATGTCAAATGATATCCTCTTTCCTGGATTCCCCCCTCCCCGAAAGTCCCATAAGCCTTCTTCCCTCCCCCTGTTCCCCTATCTCCCCCTTCCCGCTTCCCTGTCCTGGTATTCCCCTACACTGCTGCACTGAGCCTTTCCAGAACCAGGGGCCTCTCCTTCCTTCATCTTGGGCATCATTTGATATGTGAATTGTTTTAAGGGTATTCCGAGCTTCTGGGCTAATATCCGCTTATCAGTGAGTGTATACTATGTGTGTTCTTTTGTGATTGGGTCACCTCACTCAGGATGACATTCTCCAGTTCCACCCATTTGCCTAAGAATTTCATGAATTCATTGTTTTTAATAGCCGAGTAGTACTCCATTGTGTAAATATACCACATTTTCTTTATCCTTTCCATCTTTGAGGGATATCTGAGTTCTTTCCAGTTTCTGGCTATTATAAATAGGGCTGCTATGAACATAGTGGAACATGTGTCCTTATTACATGCTGGGGAATCTTCTGGGTATATGCCCAGGTGAAATAACCTCTTTTATTCCCAAGTTGCTTTTTTGTCATGATGTTTTATCACAGAAATAGAAAGCAAACTAAGACAATGTGTATTTAAAACACATGTGAGTTTACGGCAATAAGTGTGTGCTGAGAGTGACAGGGCTCTCCATTAATGACCTCATAGCAGCTGTGGCTGCTTGCACACAGCTTGCACGAGATCAAGTCTGTTGACATTCTATCACAGGTAGGGTACACCTAAGGACTGATTCATAGCTAGGGAGTTCTTGGTAGTTAATGGTAATTGAAAGAGAAAGAGCCAATTTTCTTCTGAGGTGTATGTTCTTCATGCTCCAATACATGGCCCATACCCATGAATATATGGACAACATTAATAAATTAATTTAGTAACCTCAGTAGGTCACTAAAACAAAGACATAAAAGCATTAACTTGGAAGCAGAAATGTGAGGGATTCAGGAGGGCTTGGACAAAAGGAGTAGTAGGTAGATATGCTCAAACATTGCACAAAAAATAAATAAAGATAATATATAGCAACTTTGTAGATAAAATTAATCCAGGTTGTAAAATGCTAGAAAGTCTTCTCTATAGAATCAAGCTTCTTCTTCTTCTTCTTTTTCCCTCAAAATTTATTTTATTTATTTAATGTATGAGAGTGCTCTGCTCTGTGTACATCAGCATGCCAGAAGAGGGCATCAGATTCCTAATAGATGGTCTTGAGTACCACCAATGTGCTGAGGATTGAACTCAGACCCTCTGGAAGAGCAGCCAGTGTTCTTAACTGCTAAGGCATCTTTCCAGCTCTCAAGCTTCTACTTTAATCTATCTGACACCAAGATTTAGATTATAATATTTGTTAGACAAATTTACTGTCTTCAAAGTAAATTGTATCAATTAATTTCAATACAACGATATATGACATGTATAAAACTATTCACTAGAAATCTAACAACCTGGTTCCTAATAATTCTAGACACACTCTTGTCCCTGAAAAATAATGCAACAAAAATAGAATATTAAACAATATTGTAGAGTGAGTCTCCCCAAAATACATTTTCTAGGACAGTTTCCTTATTATTTTTCCATCGTGTCAACTGTGAACCCAATATTTGTCAATGAAATAATGATTAATACCTAATGGAAAGAAATAAAATATGTAAATAAGTAAAACACTAGTTCCATCTAAATATCACACTTTAGAATTCATATGGATTATATAAATCCAGAAATTGGAAGACAGAAAGAAATGAGGTGTGAATTTCATACATGGGCATCTCCCCATTGGTGTAAGTGAACATAGGACAAAGGTGGTCAATACAGAAGACCTATGATGCCCATGAGAAGTACGCGTCCTTTTTAGATTGTAGTAAAACCTATACCCTCAGGTCGCTGTCCTTTCTCATTCTCTTGTGGGAAATATTAAAATGAACTGCAAGTTCCTGTGCTACGCCAGACAACCAGACAACGGTGGGCCACAGGGCTCCAGCGGGGTGTTACCATCTCTGCAGACTCTCTGGACCAGAGCTTCCGAGATGCCCTTGTCAAGTTGTTGCCACAGCAGCCCCATGCCATGACCACCCACCACACGGTTAGCTGTCACAATTCCCAGTAACCCAGTAAAATCAAAATCTAGAAGCTTATAACTAAACAGTCAAATTTATATATCAATACATTCTCAACTCACAAGATGCCCACACAGTAATTTCAGAGCCAGTTGATAATGATACAAAAGCTGCTCACCTAGATTCGACAAGTGATACCAATTATTCTATCCCTATATTTAAATTATATATTATATATAGATTATTATATTATATATATTATATTATATATAATTATTATATGTTATTATATTATAATATATTATAAATTATATATATTAATATTATATATTATATGTCCAATATATTTAAATTAATTGGGCAGGGAAAATCCTGCTACAATATTCAGTACACAGATGTTGGTTATACAGTTTAAGTATGTATTTAGAAAAAAGCCAAACAAATAAAGTTTATTCTTAAATTGAAAGAAAATTATGACAAAGAAGGCAGAAAATATTATCTGGCAACTTTAATCATTCCTTATAACACTACTACGTTTCAATCTGTAAATTCTTGCCTCTTCTTCTAATCATTTACAAAACAAGAGTCTTCCCCCAGGAAAGAGTACAGCAAATGTGGTCAGACTGAAAATATAAAGATGAGCAACGTTGTGTGAACTAAGAAAACTACACTAAGAATATACATGTA
This sequence comes from Apodemus sylvaticus, assembly GCF_947179515.1. NCBI lineage: Eukaryota > Metazoa > Chordata > Mammalia > Rodentia > Muridae > Apodemus > Apodemus sylvaticus. Next base: position 50,368,620 of record NC_067494.1, read on the forward strand.
CACACATGTACATAAAGACATGTAACAACAAGTAAAAACATGGCCATGAATTTGAAAGAGCCAAGGGAGGAGTATTGAGAAGGCTTGAAGTGAGGACAGGAAAGAGGGAGATGATTTAATGTTACAACATCAGAAACAAAAGGAAAAGGTAATTAAAGCACATCCCATCAGTAAATAAACAACTACAAATTTGAACCATAGCTACACCAGTTACTATGGCTAAAAATCCACCAAGCACCTATTTTGTATTTCATATACGAAACCTTGTTTCATGTTTTATAGATCAAAGGATCAGTTCTTTCTACTGGGAGAAAGTAAAAAATGAAAAATGCATCATACAGCATGTACCTGTCCTGAATTTTATCTGTAGATGAAAACCATTCTCAAGTTTATGTTATTCTAGAATAATATAAAAATGAAACATTGCTGCAATCCAATCTCAAAATATTTTGGTGCTTCATATTAATGAACTACTATTTGTGAAATATTGAACTCAGTACTACTCAGCATGTTCCAAAGCAAACCAGTCAGTGAAAATTAGGGTAGTCATGTGCCCCTTTCAGGAAAAAGAAGTAATTCCTATGATTATTTATTTAGGAATGACAATATAAAAGCACTGTTTTTTGTTTTGTTTTGTTTTTTGGCTCAAAGCCCTTTAAAATTCACAAGATAAATAAGTAAATGTCTATTTATGGTTTGTTTCAAAGGAGGTAGAGTACCTTTTCTGCTTTCTATGTCTGCAGGGTTACGAGTGTCTGGTTCATTCATTCTTTCTTCCATTCTCCTCTATCTTCCTCCCTACTCAGACTAGGAAATTTGAAGACTCATCTTCCTGCTACTTATTTCACTGTATTTGCTCCTTATAGGATTACTCTGGTAGCCCTACTCAAAGTTACCTAGGATCTAAATACAAGCACATTTGATGCAGTATTTTAAATGCTAATGGTACCTTTAAATAGAATATCTTTCTATTTTAGTAATTTGATTAAAAAACATCAATAGTCTTCCAGTGAAATAATCTATTATAAAAGAAAATGGTTGAAGAAGCTAATGTATAATTATATGTCCAATTAATATTTAAGGAAGACATTTACTATAGTCTTGAGGGTACAAAAGATTTTATCTATAATCCGTATCATATATATATATATCAATTGTGTATGTATAAAGAAAAATATACATATATAAAAATAAAGGCATTTAGTGAATAAGAGGAGGACAGTTTTCTTAGTGAATAGTACTGGGATCACTGAATGACTAAAGTGCACTCTAATCCATACAGCATGTCAAGTTAAAATTATATAGGGCATTTACGTAGGCAGAAACAGAACACAAAATTAAGAATTACCTGAAAAGAAGATGTTATACTGAGTTTAGTTAAAAACTTAATGCTCCTTAACTCACCAAACAGTGACTAAACCTGAGCCATACTACAAAAAACTTAATTGTGTTTAAATATATAGTAATGGTAATAATTCTGTGTATAGTACATGTTAATACATACCTGTCAGCATAAACTATTGAAGCAACAAACTATAAGACAATTGAAATGTCATTCATGGAGAAAGCAAGGTGTCCTAAAATGAAAAGGCAAAATGAAGTCCAATGAAGATGTAAAACAATGACTTTTAATACATTTTTGATAAAAATGTTGTGAACACTGGATAAGATTACATAGGTAAAGTGACATGGATTGCTAGTTCCCTGGGCTTTTACATGATAAAAAAAAATATCAGAAGAGAAATAGGTTGTGTCTGGGGGAATTAACGACATTGGTTCATAACATGCTAAGTCTTAGTGCCAATGTGTCACTTAGAAACTGTTCCCAGAGCAGACAAGTCATGGCAGAGGCATCACTGTTCATCAACTGCTTCCTTCCGTCAGACAGGTTGGTAAGCATTTTGCATGGCTGCTCTCACCCTCGCCTCGCATTCCCATGAGGAAACTGATATTCAGAAAGTTAAAGGACATGTTCTCATGAAGATGCTAAGTGTTTGAGACAGAATTTCAACTCATTCCTTTTTGGCTGCAGGCTATCATTATTCATACTCAAAGTTTCTCTGTTAGGAAACTGAATGTCCAACTTTCAATTTAAAATGGCTGATAGGCTGCAAGGCAATATTACAGAATTCCTACTAATTAGAATACTAATACTGCATTGTTGGAGGGTGTATTAAAGTTCTCTAGAGTATTAAAACTTAACAGAATGAATATATACATATACATATACATGTACATATATATGGAAATTTATTTAAATGACATACAGGCTCTTATCCAGCTAATCCAACAATTGCTGTCTGTGAATAGAAAGTCCAGGAATCTAGTATTTCTTTAGTCCACAAGGCTGGATGTCTCAGTTGGTCTTCAGTAAACCTGGAATACCAAAGTAGGATTCAATGCCCATAAACAAATGGACGAGATATCAATACAAGAGCACGTAGGTAAATAACAAAAGATTCCTTCCCCCATGTCCTTAAATAGGCTTCCAGGAGAGGGTGTGGCCCAGATTAAAGTTGTGTCTTCCTGCCTAAAGACTTAAATCAAAGATATGCGCCTTCCTTCAAAGGCATGTATCTTCATGCCTCATATGTCCAGACTAGAACTGGATTCATTCAAGTAAAAATAATCTCTCACAGCTGTGCCCTCCATTTTTGGTTTGTAGTTCATTCCAGATATAGTCAAGTTGACAACTAAGAATAGTCATCCCAGAGGTGGACAAAAGAACATGAAATTCTGATACCACAGTCAATAATTGGAAGAGTCATACCAGTAGTTTTTATTATTAAGGGCGATACAATAAAATGAAACTATAATTTGCCACCTATCATTTTTATTAGGCCAATAGACAGCAGTTAACATAAGTTTCTGTTTGATTCATAAATTGGCATATGTACCAGACAGGAAACTGAAAAGAAATCTTTCTATGTGGTTGCCTTTGCATATAGCAAAGTACTTCTGTGTTGATTTGTGTCTTTAATGATTCAAAACTGCACTTCCTGGGGAGTAGAAAAAGATAAAATAAAAACTATGTAAGAAGAAGAATGAAACTGGAAGGGTGTTTTACAGTGAAAAATGAAGAAGAAATTAATTCTCTCAGCCTGAACTAGACACCAGAGTGTTGCTGAAACGCATCATGGAGACTTAGCTTTAAAATCGTATTTCAAATGAAAGAGAAAAATGTGTGTATGTATAAAGAAGAATGTTACCTTACATTTCATGTGCTCTCCAAATCAGAGAGCCATGGCTGCATTAAAGGTTCCTTGGTATCTTAGACCAGGTTAGCTATGGAGAATAAGAAGATGTCTCCAAGGGCTGGCAAGATGGCTCAGAGATTAAGAGCACAAACTGCTCTTCTAGAGGACCTGAGTTCAATTGCCAGCAACCACATGGTAGGTCATAACTATCACTAGAGACCTTGTGCTCTCTTCTGGCCTGCAGACATACATGCAGGCAGAACACTGTACTCATACTAAATAAATAAACATTTTTTTAAAAAAAAAAGTCTCCAGAACTGAAGAAGAGTTCTTGCATCTCTGTGATGCAATCAAATAAAAGGCCCAATACCAGGTATGAGATAGTTCTTTATTAAGTTGTTGGTCAGTGGGACTCAAAAGACACCCCTGAACAATACAGGTTATTGCTATTACTCTTGTTTACTCTTGATAAATTGATGATAAGACCTGATTGCTGAAGAGTCTACATAATTGGATCATAGAACATGAACATATCAAGCTGGGACCAACCTGGAAGCTTTATCTTTACTAGCTAGGATTTTAGTCGTGCTTTTATATAAAAGCTTTTATAATGTGTTCCACATGTAAACTACTAGATAAAAATGTGTTCATCAGTCTTTACCAGCTGTGAATATTGTGAGCTAAACAATGATCTGCCTGGCAAGACATGTCCATTGCTATGATAGTGACATAAATATTATCAAAATAACCAGCTACTTTCTGGTTGCAGTTGTGACCACTCCACATAATGGACTCATGTCTGGAATCATTGACTGGGCCAAAAAAAACTTGTAGTTTATTATTTTGTAGGCCCCTCAGCTCCTTCTACAACATCATGTCTGCCCACATACCACCACACTTTCTGCCATGCTGTTGATGAATTCAACCTTTGAACTGTAAGAAATCCCCCAGTTAAACCCTTTACTTTATAAGAGTTGCTATGGTTATGTTGTCGCTTTGTGGCACTGAAACATTGACGGAGAGAGTGAGCATTTACCCAACTCGTAGCACTCATTGGTAAAATAATGGCTCTGGACAGTGTCTATTTAAAACACTTGTCATTTATTGCAAAACATAGCGAGCAGGATACATCTGGCATCCAGAACAAGGCTTCATGTCGAGATTCAAATGCTGGTACCTGAAAATGTAGTTTATATTCCTGAAATCAGAGTTTCAAAGCACAGCAGTGGGAACCAAGGTGACTGTTATAGTTGTGAAAATTCTTTCGTAAATAAAAGCAAAACTTATGTAATCATAGAATCAAAAGTTCAAAAGTGACTATGGACTGAGGGATGTAGCTGAGTTAGCGTTTGCTTAGCATGTGAGACGCTTTAATCCCTCCCACCAGACACATAGACACAAACACACATCCACAATACACTAATTAGCTAATTGCATAAAGCATTATGCCTATATCATTCAGAATGGGGAGTTAAAGAGTCAAGTATTAGTAGCATAAAAGATGTAGAGAGTGTCATGCAAGACATTCAACAAGTTTCAACTCTGCTCACAGTATCTTAAGCTAAAATATTTGCAAAGTATTCTCAGTTTCTTAAGCAGACAGTAATGTCTTTTCAATAAAGTAAGAATGACCAGTCGTTGAGTTTTTGGACTATGTTGGACGGCTCTAAGTACCTGATATGTATTGTTCCATGCCATTTTCAAAACATTACTTTGAAGCAAATATTATAGTTAACATTTCATAAATGAGACAACTAAATTAAACTCTGCCACAGAGCAAATAATTGAGAAAGGAATCTTTCAGTCTATCTTCACAGTGCTGTCTTTAGAGTGAATGTCTGGTTAATGCCCAAGAGAAAAAATAATCTGGATACAAGTGTTATAAGAACTGGCCCTTGGCTGTTACGTTCATGTATCTTCTTGCTGTATAATGGAAGGCCTCATGTACGTATTTGTCAAATGCTGACTTCCACTATAGGTTGCTTCCTCTTAATTTAAGAAATACTGTTGGAAGTAATAAATGCTTACAGAAAAAAAAGTTTCTAAAATACAGTGCACTAACATAAAAATATCAATTAATATGAAATAATAACATAGAAGCAAAAATAAATAAAAACATGTAAAGAAGGTTTAGAAAACACAACAACCCAGAGCACTAGTTTTGAAAACAGGCAGCCTCAAAAATCTTTATTAATTTTTTCTCAGTAGATGGCACTCACAGAGGATTTAGTTCACAGTGGGGAAAGTAGCCCAATGATTCTCTACAGACTAATCAATGTTCCATCTGTCCTTGCCTTGGTCTCTAGGACTGCTAGCTAAGTGCATTTATTATGGCTTTGTCATCCTGAACAGAACTTTCTAGCAAACCGATGCAAGTAGAGTTATTTGTCTTCCTTGTAGCAAACAAACTCTCAATGGTTGATCATTGTCAGGTCTCCTGAATAATTAAACAGTATTCATTGGATTAAACCATGGTTGATATTTCCTAGAATTTGAAATGGTGCCAGTTTCTAATCTTCTTAAAATGATTTCCATGTTTCTAAAAGCCCTGCCTTGCATACTGGTTCGTAGCCAATGCTGCCTGTTTTATCTGGAATGAGTGGTACTGTTTGGCTTCCAGCTGGAATAGTATCAGTCATGTAAATAACTTCAATATTAAGCAAACTACAGCCAATCCAGCTCCACACAAAATAAGTAAGAATATCAGGTTAGCATTAGATCATGACTTTTCTATCTCTTCAATGAAAGCAAGGGTTTATCCCAGAAACTCCTTGATTGTAGAAATAAAATTATGAATAATTTTATGTAAACAACTATTGATAATTATATGTTAACAATTCATAACTAACTAATTGCTACATGAATAATGTGCAAAATACATTATTTAGTTTATTTTGGTTTTATTTAGGGATTGCTGTTTTTACCTGAGTCTTAATTCCCTTCATTGAGAGACAGAATCTGGCTATATTGCCCATGCTTTTCTCCTATGTCCTTATGAGTCCTTATGGACTATGGCCTTATATTAAGTGTTCATTTACATATATCCTTATACTTTTGTTCAGCTACATACTCGAAAGGCATTTCTTGAAAGCTAAGTACCAAATCAAATGTGTAACATTTTTATATTCCACAAACTAGTAACAATGACAACAAACCAAAATGGCATGTTTCTTAAATCCTTGGAACTGTGAGGAATAAAATTTATCAGCAGCAATGTAATCATATAGTTTCATGTGCAATTATCATTTTACATTTCTTCAGAAGGTATATAATTAGATAATTCTCTCCTACTGTTCACTTCCCCAGGAATGCTTCTCTTGGGTTTGAAGGCAATGGGCCATCGCTAACTCATGCCAACTGCAGATTGTCTTAAATATGTTTTCGTACCAATCCTTGAGTAAGGGCCCTTATTACTAATTTAAATGAAAATTAGCATAGCCCATTTTCTCTGTTGCTATTCTAATGAAAATGGTGGTAACTTATAAATGTGCTCATTGAATAAATTTTATATCACTAAACAAGTATAAAAATTAGGGGAAAGTAAAACAGAAACAAAATATGCAGAAACTCTAGAATATGTGATCAATCTGAGCCTGGGTAAATACCATTCCCAGAAAAAAAAAATTCTGTATATGTATGTATGTATGTATTCATTCATTCATTCATTCACTCATTCATTCACTTTACATTTTGATCGCAGACCCCCTCCCTCTTCTCCCAGACACATCCTCATGACCCTTCTGCCCAAGCACCCCCAACTCACTCTGGCATATAAAGTTGCAACAGGACGAAGAGCATCCTCTCTCACTGAGGCCAGACAAGGCAGCCCAGTTAGGGGGATGGGATCCAAAGTCAGGCAACAGAAACAATTGTTAGGGGAACCACATGAAGACAAAGCTACACATCTACAAATGTGTAGGAGTCCTAGGTCCAGCCCCTGCATGCTCTTTGATTGGTGGTTCAGTCACTGGGAGCCCCCATGGGACAAGGTTAGTTGACTGTAGGTATCTTGTGATGTCCTTGACTCCGCCCACTCCCTCAATCCTTTCCCTCTCCCTTCCACAAGACTCCCCAAGCTCCACCTAATGCTTGATTGTGGGTCTCTGTATCTGTTTCCATCAGCTGTGAGGTGAAGCCTCTCAGAAGACAGTCATGTTAGGCTCCTGTCTGCAGCCGAGTATCATTAATAGTGACAGGGGTTGGCTCTCTCCCATTGGATGCATCTCAAACTGGGCCAGTCATTGGTTGGTCATTTACTCAGGCTCTGCTCCATTTTTATAATGTCACAACTTGTAAGCAGGAAAAATTGGGAGGTGAAGGTTTTGTGAATGGGTTGATGTTTCCCTCTCTCCAGTGAAAGTCCCTCCTGACTACAGAAGATGGCCATTTCAGTCTCCATATTCCAGCTGCAGGGCTGGGAGAGAGAATGGAAATCAATGTGCGTATGCGTGTATGTGTGTGTGTGTGTGTGTGTGTGTGTGTAATGAGACTGAGAGGGATATCCAGAATGAGCTGGGAACTAGGGACCAGGGAAGCTCCAGGAAGAACACATTTTAACACAGCGGTAATGGCCAAAGAGAGAGTAGTCACCCCCGTGTCTGTTTTAGAAAATTCTATTGTTTTCTCCTACTTCGATTCCCAACATAGTGAGTCTGTGCCATATTTCACTGTCTATGATCTTTACACCTTTTATGAATCACTATGTTAAAACAGATTTGTACTGTTTTCAAAAGACTTAACATCAGTATCTACAGTATGGTCATTTTAACTGTACAGGGGACAGGAAGCCAATTTTCAGATTGGAAAATATTTTACTTTGTTAGGAGAAGTTATAACCTTAAAACAAATACAAGTCTGACTTAGTCTATGTTTTTCAGTATAGAAAGTTCACAGGAAAGCCTTAGTACACCAATGAAACAGGAAAATAAGATAAAAGGGACCTTGCTCAAATTCCTCAGTAAGAACACAAAAATGGCCACTTCTATAATGAGGTAGCTCTTAACATTCCACCCCCCCTGATATGATAGAGAGTGGAATGTCAAAGTTGAGATTATTCTTAAACCTGTATACAACAGTATTAAGACATGGCAAATACTCTTCACGCCTGTCCCTTGACTAGATTCCACTTTCCTCTCTTTTTTTCCCTTCTTATAGAGAGACAATCTTGTATATCGTATGGATGCATCACCTGCCAATTGTAAAAGTTATACCCTTTGGCTTAGGCCTCAAATAGAAGGTGGGACATCCAGAAGAAGAAAGAATTCTGGGAAAGAGCCAAGATCAGGGATATATACAGGGAAGGTATAAGGAGATGGACACACAGTACCTCAGCATAGGAACCATGATGCAGTACGTAGATTAGAATAAATGGGTTATTTTGTTATAATTCTAGTCAGAGATGAGCCTAGCTATATGGTCAAGGTATTTTTAAATATATTTTGAGTCTGACTCTATACTTTCCCCTTCTTCCTCTTCCTTTGTCTTATCTTTGTCCCTTATCCTTGCTCTCTGTCCCTCTGGGGCAAATAAATCTCCTTTGTTCTGAGAACTTGATTTTGGGGTCTTGAGCTGACTGATGATGTTCCCTATTAAAAGCAGAAGAAAGTGACAATGAACTGGGTCAGTGCTTCCAGAAGCCAGGGTGTTACCTCTGTGAGGAAAGATTGACAAGTATAAGGCAAGAGGGAAGCTGGCAGGATGATAGACCTGTGTCATATATAGATATATTTTAAACTGCAATTTATCCATATTTACTTTTCTCAATAAAAAATGATAGCTTGAACCAATTGCTGCCTCTTTTCTTAAACACAATAAAACTCAAACAAAGACCCTGAAGACAATCTTCCAACAAACTAATGCTTCACAGAAGCCCAGTTAGCTCTATCTATGCATGGTGACCACGTAAATGTTTTCATGTTTCCTACTCTTTCTCTTAGTTGGATAACCCTAACTCAGTATTCCAGACATTAAAGATGGACTATAGTTGGAAAAACTACAAGATAAAAAAACTACCCACAAAAATAGACAAACAAGAGTATAATGACACATATAATGTAAATATAAAACATAAACAAACATAATACAAATAAAAGATACAATACAAAAAGACCTTGGAAACTTTCCATCAAAACTTCTGTAACAGCCTCAGAAGGTCTGTTATACATTCTTTGTACCTAAAACAAACACATGAAGATTATCACATAATACAAGTGTTATGTAATGCAAAAAAACAACTCTTTTAAATTAAATATGTGATTTAATTTGAAATAAAGTAAACCTTTCAGCAAAAATATGTCAAAGAACTAATTGGAGTGCACTGCAGAAAGTAGTTAGTGAAAAATGAATGGCCCCAGAATTCTTGAATATGTAACCAGTAAATGTTACATAGTTTCCTTATACAAAAATATAACCTTGGATTGCCCATGTTATGTTATTCATTATAACAACCATCATACAGGAAAACATAAATGACTATACATGCATAAATCACTTATTAGGTAATAAGGTAAAGTGTTATTTTAGAAGATGTATTCAGCTTCATCTATCTGCCCACTGCCTCTACCTACCACTCTCCATTAGATGTGATGCCACCATCTACCCTGTGAAATCCTGAGCTCCTCTAAAAAGGGAAAGGGACTCTCAAAAGTTTAATGATGAGATAGGGAGGGAGAATTTTATCTGATGAAGTTAAGCTCTACCAATCCCTATCAAATTGCCAATAACATTTTTTTCAGAGATAAGAAAACAATCTTAAAATTCATATGAAAACACAAAGGAGCAAAGGACAAGTAGTTTCAGATACACAAGTGGAATGAGTCCTGGATGTCAGATCTGCAGCACAGTGGCTGCAGTTAATACTGTTTTCTATGCGTAGGAATTGGCTACGAGCATAGATAATAAATGTTTCAAGATTTAAAGCAAAAACAAAAGCGTGGTACGTGGAAGAAGCCTTGAGTGCATGTGTATGTATTATGGACAAAGTACCCCAATACTTTAGACCTATCTACTTAGAATACTGAGGTCTTGCCCTGGTCCAGGTACAGAAGATAACTGTGGTGTGTGCAAAAATTACCACCCTAGATGACTGAGACAAGAGATTGACCCCTTAAGAAAAGTCCCCTACAGAAGTTAGCTAACCCACCTGTTTGTTCAGCTGAATATAATACACATGTATATAATAACCACACTGCGTTTCTGGTCTGTAAGTGCATCACCGCCAGAGAGCATGACTCATCAGAGTGCATAGCTTACCTAATGATAGCTGTTCTGTATGTGTCTATTGCAGTGGTTCTCAACTTTTAATGCTGTGACCCTTTAATACAGTCCCTCATGTTGAGATGACCCTCCAACCATAAAATTATTTCATTACTAGCTCATAACTGTAATTTTGCTACTGTTACACATTGCAATGTATCTGGCATGCAGTATGTCTGATATGTGACCCTTAAAGGGGTCTTGACCCATAGGTTCAGAACTACTGATCTATTGTTTCTTCAATTTCCACAGCTCCATTCAGGTTGGTCCCAAAGCTTTAAATTAGTAGACATAATAAGTAGAATGTTTGTTACTAGAGGTTGGAGGACAGAACAATGTGAAGTTGTTTAATGAACCTAGAATTCATTTATGCAACAGAAAAATGTTCTACAATTTTGATGTTTGATACTACATGTAATATCAAATTAATACCTTTGATACTACAAACTGTACACTCAAAATGGTGAAGATGGTGTGGTGGTTTCAGTATGCTTGGCCCATGGAGTGGCACTATTAAAACGTGTGTCCTCATTTGAGGTAATGTATCACTATAGGGGTGGATCTTGAGAACCTCCTAACTGCCTGAAAACAGTCTGCTCCTGTCTTCCTTTGGATGCATATATAGAAGTCTCTACTCTAGCACCATGGTAACAACAGACTGAACCTCTGAACCTGGAAGCCAGTCCCAATTAAGTGTTATTCTTATAAGAGTTGCCTTGGTCATAGTATCTCTTCACAGCAATGGAAACCCCAACTAAGACAGGTGAGAAATTTTATTTGTGCCTTTTTACAACAAAAATTAAAAACCCAATTATAAAAAAAAGTTATGCTCTGTCAATATGTGTTCATTTGGGAATTATAAACTGATGAGACAGCACATTATATACTAGTTTTCTAACTTCTTAACCTTACTAATAAAATTCTCTATTTCCCAACCTTTTTCATGTAGAAGCATATTCTTTTTTATGAGACTTTCTTCATCTCAACAAACGTAAACTATCTTCATAGGTTTCTGTGACCAATGATGCATCAAACTTCTCAAACTTTGATCAGATGAGGTTTTTTAGTACATTTTGAATAATTACTTCTTATAAAAATTAATGCAAGAAACATAGTAAATCTTAATTCTATCACCTAAAAAATGAAATAATATTTAAGAATTCTGATTTCTTTTCATCAGTTCCCAATTCCATCATGTTCTCAGCTCCCAGCCGCTCAGAGAGGTGGAATGCAGGGGATTTTTATACCCATGTTGATTTAACAATCATCTTTTTCTGTGATAGCCAATGCAGACTGAGTATGATTGTTCAGGGACTATGTGTCTGTCATACTGGGTTATTTATCTGTCTAACATAAACTGGATGACCTTCAAGTATCAATGACTTCAATTCTTTAGGAGTTCCAACCGGCTATAAAGCTAACAATAAAGTGTGTGTGTGTGTGTGTGTGTGTGTGTGTGTGTGTAGTAATTTCCTATTGACAAATTCTCTGTAATTTACACAAGTGACTTAACTTAGATGAAAAAGATCATCATTACCATTCAAAGATTTATAAAATCTAACCCATAACATTCAGTATCTAGTGGGATGGCAGAGAGTTCAGCATTAGTGAAAATGAGAATATTCAGAGGTTTCAAGTTTTAGTCTAACAGAGTAAAGTACATAGTTCTTTAGTAAATGTTTATCACCTTGCCTAGTGTTCAACGAGTTATAAACTATTTCTTTCAATATAGAGTTTATGTTCCCAAAGTAAAAATATTTGAAATTAATCTATGTTGTACAAAAATACTATTTTAATGAAAACTACACTCCAGAAAAGAAAACATACTTAAACACTTCTTAGAATGCAAAAAAAAAAAGTAGCATGAGAATACATAGGTGAAATGTCCCTTCCCCCACAGCATTTAGCTGGACTTCTTAGCCCATCCTATTCAAGCTGTGACATTCCTGGCAGGCAGCCTCCACCCTTCCCCTGGTGTTATCTCAGGCCCTTGTTCCATTGGGAACAATACAGCCACTTTCACCTTAACAACCAAGGCTGCCTCAGGGCAGTCTCACCTGGAGACCAGCAGAAACCTGCATGACTGGAAGCAGGCAAACCGCTGAGAAGAAGAACCAAGGAATTTGCGACCATTTGGGGGGCAGGGTTGTTTTCTAAAGACTATATATATTGGCTAAATAATAGTAAAGTCAGTCTCTATCGGCAACTGTCGTCTTGATTCAATTCTCTTTCATCCCCTTCCCGTTTATCCCCAGAATTCTCTTCCAGGTCCCCAGTTCACATATGGCCGCGGACGGCTACAGTGAAACTGCTTATAAGAAATCTCTCAAACCTTCACTAATTTAAAAAATAATCATCATCTTAATATAACACTCCATTGAAAAGTAGCAATATTTAAAGAAGTATTTATTATCAGATTTTGCTTGCATTGTCATTGGAATATATGCATAATTTTTCTTGTAATTTCTAAATTTATACCAGGACATGAGTGGCAAGATGAGAGCCATGAGAGCCACTTTTCATTTTCCTAAATTATATTCTCCACGAGACAATGAGAGCTATTTTTCTTTTTAAACCCAGATTGTGTTTCATAACCCAAGCTGACCTCAAACTAATAATACTCCTGCCTCACCTTCCCAAGTGCCAAGAAGACAGATGTATTCCATTATAGTGATGGAAAAATTTTTAAGTATAAATATCATTGATACTTTAAGTATTATAGTTATTTCCATAATTATAATACTTAAATGCTTTATAATAGCAATGGAGTAGTGTGCTCCTCATTTGAACAAGGCAGGGCTATATATTAGTAATGTGCCAGGTCATCTCATAGACAGTCTTACACCCCTTATATACTTTCAACACTCAGGCTTGATCATTTTTTCAGTTCTTCAAACTTGGGAAAGTTGCTTCTTATTCACTGTCTTTCTGTTGATGAGTTTCTGTGCTTTTTAATGTTTCCAATAAATATATAATTCAATATATATAATTCAATATATATATATGATATATTTCTCATATATTATAATTTATTATATATAAATATATACAGTATTATATATCATATAATACATTTTTATTTATGATTTATATATAATATATAGTATAAATATAAAATATATATTATATACACTATATTATATAATATATTATACATATGTAATATCCAATTTATTATATGTTATATTTATTATATGATATAACATGCTAGCATGTTTAGTTATAGCTACCAGATAATACAGCTAAAACTGATTGATACAACTAGACAGATGAACTCCTATAATTACCCACTTCATCTGATAGTGCACATCTTTAATTCCATTCATAAGAGCACGGGAGAGGTAGAGGGATCTCTGTGAGTTCAAGGCCAGCCTGAGATACTGGACTGGCACATTACATATGAATCACCATCAGATAAAGACTCTGTTAGGTTTGGAAGACTTGAAACAAGCTTTAGAATTCAGCATAGGTAAGTGTTCTTTTTCAAATACAGTTGGGTGACAATTTCATTGTAGGACAATTCTGAGCAACAATAATTACAAATTCCAAAATATTTTAATTATTTTTAATTAGAAATTTCTAATTAGACAAAAATGATTAATTTCAGTTACTTAGTCTGTATTATTTGAATTAAAGTAAGTAGACATGAATTATGTCTGTAAGAAGAGTCCTATAAGCCTTGACTAAAAAGCAAAAAGAATTAGCACGTCTTAGCAAGCACACCTACAGATTGTGCAGCTTTAGTTTTTCTCATGTTCTGTTTTGCAGTAATTTATAATTGCAATTTGCTTCTTACAAAGCAAAGACTTCACTTTTATCAATCGTGTGAAGAATGTAATCTCTGCAGCACACACATCAACCTTAATGAAAACGGTAAAAATATATACAATTCTCAATAAGCCTTCCTGCAATAACACAGAGTTAAACTCTCAAGTTGTAACAGAATTCCTTTGTGATCAGACGAAAATAAAATATATCTCATATAGCTGCTGGCAAAATTAGAGGATTTTGAAAATGTCAAAGAAATGATATCTCTTGTTTGGAGGGATAGTTACCTTTGGCAACCTCTGTAGAAACAACAGTGACAAAACCCCACTTTCTAATGGCTAGAGCCTTTGTTGTTGTTGTTGTTGTTTTTTATTAAGCTGGTAGGAAATGAGTGTTATTGAAATTCAGTCTCTTCCTATAGTAAAAGTAAATACTTAAAGGAATGAAATGAAATTCTTTTAAAGAAGGGCTTGCAATGAAGCGCTCCCAGGTGCACACCTTTAATCTCCGCTTTTTCAAAGGCCCTGTCCTTCCTCCATAATGGCCTCCCTGGTTTTAATTTATTTGTGTTCCTTACCTTTGTAGGAATTCAGATTGCCAGTTGAGCTTCAAGCATATCCAGCTTTGTCACTGCCATCATAATTTACTATATAATATGTTTGGAACTATTTTTGAAAGAGCTTTAATATGAAAAATAACCCTGACATAGAAGAAACTGGCCCTAAGCAATCTATGGTGTCCTCCCCACACAATATAAACTAATAATTTTTCTTATGAAAGCTTGAGTCCTTCTCTCAACACACTAAATTACCTGAACACCTTGGGGATTAGAGCTTCTCACTCACCTTGGTTGAATCGAAAATAACTGTCTCACTGGAGTGTTAATGCAGTAGGAGACCCTGAAAGCAAATTGTACTTCAGTAAATAACATCCCTAGGTCTAGGACAGCTGGTTGAAAATGTTAAATACTATATGAATGCTTGATGTACTGCCTTGTACTCTTACACTGCATAATTAATTCCATTTTAAGAAAGATAATTTGCATAATTTTATTCATATTTTCTTTCAAGAACAATATTTGATTCTTTAAAAATTAATAATTGACTGGTCTCTAGCCATTACTTACCCTTACAGAATAGTCCATAACAAATCTTCAATTTTCTAAAGCTATACACATTTTCTTCTGATTCTGGGGAATAAATTTTGAATTAAGAAGAAAAAGAAAATTAATAATGAGAGGGAAGACATTTTTAAACAAAATCTATGAATGTAAATATAGTAACATAGGGAATTCTTAACTGTAAAACTTGACAATGATCATAAATATATTGACTGTGAATTTATCTATTCCATAGGAAGTGATATCATATCATTATTGCTCTTTTTAGAAAATAAAACAACCACTGGAATAAATATTATAATATATATATATATATCTTATTTATTTTTAATAGGGTAAACACAGATGTACAGATATCTCTATGCTGAGTGATACACACAACTCATATCAAGGGGTTTATTAATATTTATGGTGTATATAATGAATTCTATATAAATGCTTATTGCATAAACTTATATTTTGTTTGTTTTCTCCTCTGGTTCTTCAAATTGATGCTAGGACTTGAGCATACTAGTCCAATGCTTTAAGAGTTACCAACATACCTTATCCTATTATAATTTTATTTTGATACAGAAATTGTCTTCTGGTATCTTCTCATATGAAAAATATTTCCAAGGAGATAAGACACCTATAATCACTCAGAAACATTCTCATGTTTTAGACCAACTTACAAATGAAATTAATAGATTAATAATAGTTGGAATAAACTCTTCAAAAGCATTGTTTCTTATGTTTGAAAGAGATTTTAGTGATATCTTCTTGTATTCAATTTTCTCAATTGAGGAATTAACAACTGTAAGACTACCAAATGCATTATATTTGTTTTTAAATTTTCAGCATATAATGAGGCCTACTCTTACCCCCCAATCTTTGAATTATCTTCTTCTTATGTCTAGATTAGCTGTTAATGATGTGTCAGGGTTTAAGTATAGCTACATTTGTTCAGTGTTAAATTATATTGATCTTATCTACACACTAAGTTTTATCCCATCTTCATGCATGTCACCACTCACGTCAGCATAGTACATATTCTGCTTTTTATTTTTGTATCTTTTCATGCTCTCCTATTTTCTCTAATAAGAAGGCGTGAGTTACTGTTCCTTTTATTTATTGTTGAGGCTGGAGATCCTAAAACAATATTTGGCACAATAGGGTTGATAAGTGTAGGGTGAGCTTACAGCGCCCCGCTGACTGTAAAGGCGCTCCTTACATATTTATTCTTCTCTTTGACTTAGAGCATCTTGTTGACCACTGTTTTCCTTAAAAATAACAAATGGAAGACTGGGCGTGATGGTTTTTCCTGAAATTTCAACTTCTCCGGGGAAAGCTAAGGTAAGTTTTGAAAGTTTGGCTTAAGTTTGGGAAACGTAGTAAGGAGAAGTGTGTGTGTGTGTGTGTGTGTGTGTGTGTGTGTGTGTGTTGCGTGTGCGAGAGAGGGGTGACTGGGAATAGTGAAGTCCCTCAACTTATCATCTCATCATTATTTTTATTTGTAAGAAATTTTGCAATTGTAGAGCTGAATTGCCCTTAACATATTACATTCAGGTCACTAGTATCCTAGTTACATCCAGGTAAAATAGGAACACAGAAATAGAATGGTCAGATAATAAAATATAATGAAGAAGCCTTGTCTTGAACCCTGACTTTTTCTTCTAAAATTAACCTCAGATAATCTACTTGAAGCTCGTTTGCGACTGCTGGAATTTGAACTCCAGCTTGTGTTCATAGTTCTTGCTCTCTCAGGATATATTGCCACCATTTTATCAAATTTAATGTTAGGTTTATTATAACATTTATATTAGATTTTCTAGGGACAGGGCCTTCCAAAACCATTATACTTCCAATGATTTGTGCACACTTAGAAATCTCCAGGATGACCTTGCATCATTTCTAGACTCAGAGCTCTCCGAACAACCCCCAAAACTTGACAGCTAATTTGAATGA
Source organism: Apodemus sylvaticus (assembly GCF_947179515.1). Taxonomy (NCBI): domain Eukaryota; kingdom Metazoa; phylum Chordata; class Mammalia; order Rodentia; family Muridae; genus Apodemus; species Apodemus sylvaticus. The sequence continues at coordinate 50,385,903 of NC_067494.1, forward strand.
ATGAGTTTAAAACATTCAGCATTGTACAGACACTATTGTTGCAATTACTAAAATTTTAAATAATTATACTCTCTTTTACAAAAAAAAGAACAGAATTGCTTAATCAATATATATCTCATAGCCCTTGATATTATTGGGTTTAGATAAATTCATGCATTCCCTTCTTTTTAACAGCAATTCTTTTTTTCATTAATTTATTTTCACTCATTTTACATCCCAATTGCAGTCCCCCCTCTTCTCCTTGAGTTCAACCCACACTGGCACATCAAGTCATTGCAGGACAAGGAACATCCTCTCTTACTGAATCCACACAAGGCAGCCCAGTTAGGGGAACAGAATCCACAGGCAGGCAACAGAGTTGGGGACAGCCCCTATTCCAGTTGTTGAGGGACCCATGTGAAGTCCAAGGTGTACATCTGCTATATATGTTATGGGTGGGGTCAGCAGGGGCCTGGGGAGGGTTAGATCCAGCCCCTGGATGCTCTTTGGTTGGTTGGCTCAGTCTCTGGGAGCCTCCAGGTTGATAGACTCTGTTGGTCTTCTAGTGAAGTCCCTATCCCCTCTTGGTACCTCAATCCTTCATTCAACCCTTTCACAAGATTTCCTGAGCTTTGTGTAAATACCCACAAAATCTTCCACCCAAAATATGCCCCGCCTAAAAAAGGTACAGGGACAAAGATGGAGCAGAGATTGATGGAATGACCAACCAATGGCTGTACCAAATTGCAACCCATTACCTGGGCATGAATCAATCCCTGACACTATTAATGATACCTTTGTAATACTTACAGACAGGAGCCTAGCATGACTGTCCTCTGAGCTGCTCCACCCAGCAGCTGTCTGGAACAGATGGACAGAATTTATCATTGCAGTTTTTAAGAGTGCTGCTTGATTACTCTCGATGCTGTCAGACTACATTCTGTGAAGCACCCTTCTGTGATTATATACGTAAGCATTCTGTAATGATAAGGTATAAGTTTGTCTCGATGGAAAATCTGAGGTGCGTAATTTAAAAATCTTTACCCAGCAAGTGCCAAAACTGAGATATAAATACTGACTTACGTAAAATTATGACATCCTAGCTAAGGGATTGTAGTGACAAGTTTGGAGCTTTGAGTTCCTTAAAAAACACAGAAATACTATAAGAATGTGTTTTCGTTTTAATCTCAGGTGTGGGATATGGGGCTGCTTCTCTCTGTGCACAGCAGCCGACTAGGATCTGCCTCATGCAGGGTTGTGATTATTTCAGTAGCAGATAGTTTTTGTGATTATGTGATATCTGGAATTCTGGAGCCTTTTCAGAGGACCCTGAGAGGTATGGCGGATTGTTGATTAGCTGTTGTTGGTCACAGGTTGTTTAGTAATCATGCATAAATAAAATACAAGAAGAAATTAGAAATTGTGCCAAGGGACTCTATATGCTCCTAATTAGCAAGAAGTAGTCTTGTGATAGTGTTGTCTCTTTCCCCTCTATACTTTCTCCTATCTAGTGTTAGCAAGGTAGAAAGGGTGGAAAAGAACAGAGAAGGGTGGAGAATACTGAAAGAAGAACTAAAAAAGTAGCTAATGCTGTCTACAAAAAAATAAGGAAAGAGGGGCGCAGCAGCATTTGGGATATAAATAAATAACAAAAAGAAATGAGTTTCCACTTTGGCCTTAAAATTCTCCAAGCAGACACCAGAGATTTGCAATAGGCTTGAGTTCTTTCTTTCACATGCATTCGTTACCATTTTTGTTACTGTTGACACTTTATGACAAACAACTTGAGGTAGGAAAGTTTATTTTTAGAAGTGTCATTCCAGTGGAGTGGGGAGGGCCAATTCTCAGCATGGTGACCAGGACCCAGAAAGAAAGGTACAAATGAAGAGACCTGGAAAGGTACAAGGACGGGTTCCCAGCGATCTGATCCCTCTAATCAGACCCAATCTTTCTCACTATCTCTTAATGCACCAACACATTATGATAAATGAATCAATCATGAACTCTTTCATTTTGTAAGCTCCCTCCTGGTCCTTTCCTCAGATATGCTCCAACATTCTTCATTGATCTCCTATACAAATCTTAATCCAATCAAATTGACAACCAAGATTAATCAGAAAACAAACACAAGTTTTGAACCTGCTACTAATGCAAGCTATTATTTCCAACTACACTAATTTATTTTACTTTCTCTAAAGGGATAGTGGTGCTACTATTCATTAGAGAGTAAATAATTAATCTGTGTCACCTATTAGCAAGTATAAATAGTTTATCGAGTTTATATGGTTTGCAAATACTTTCCCAGTATTTTTGGTTCAAAGAAGTCTAGCCAAGGGCCCCAGAGATTACTGTCTAAAAACTCAGAAAATCAAATCATAACTGAAGTGTAGGAAATATAAATTCAATTTAAATAAATGATGCATTGGCCAGTTCTTGTCTGATATTAAATTGTGGCTGCACCCCAACTCTCTCCAAATTAATATGCTGACACCATAGCTCTACAATCTTTACAAATGTAATGGGAACATCAAGTTGCCCATAAACAAGAGATTCCAGTTAAAATGAACAGTTTTGGGAGAACATAATGCACACTGACTCCTGTCATTATCAAAAGAAACTTGAGCATGTAAAGTCAGACCAAGGATGCTCATGCCCAGAATAAAGGCCAAGTGAGAAACCCACAAGGCAGCCAACCTGCAGCCAAAGGGAGACACTTCAGTACTTCACTGACACCTTCAGTTTTGATGTCTATTTTTCTGAACTATGTTACATAAATTTCTTTTGGATAAGCCTCAAGCTTTTGCATTTTTCTATAGAGGGCCTAGAAAGAAATATGCATATTTATTGTTATTAACACCTAAATAAAATCGCATGCTTTCAGCTTTTTTTTGTTTTATTTTAATTAGGTATATTCTTTATTTACATTTCAAATGATGTCCCCTTTCCTGGTTCTCCCCTCCCCCAATCAACCCTCCCTTGCTTCCCTGTCTTGGTATTCCTCTACACTGCAGTACCGAGCCTTTCCAGGACCAAGGGCCTCTTCTTCCTTTGGTGTTTCCTGCCTATGCATCTGAAGCCATGAGTAACCCATGTGTACTATCTGGTTGATGTTTTTAGCCCTGGGAGCTATGGTGGGTGTACTGGGTAGTTCATACTGTTGTTCCTCCTGTGGCACTGCAAACCCCTTCAGCTCCTTAGGTCCTTTTTCTAGATCCCCCATTGGGGACCCTGTGCTCACTCAATGGCTGCCTCAGAGTGTCCCCCTCTGTATTTGCCATGCACTAGCAGAGCCTCCCAGGTGACAGCTATATCCAGCACATTTATTGTTATTAACACCTAAATAAAATTGCAAGCATTCAGCTTTTTAATGAAATGATCAACTAAGTCAGTTGAGCTCAAACACTGTTATAGAAAGCAAAATTGAGGAAGAGGCAAAACAAAGAAACAAACAACAAAACAGTTAAGCTGACAATTGGATATAACACAATGTTTCAAAGTCTGCCAGAGACCACCACACAGACACCCTTAAAGTGAAAAGAAAGTCTTGATTGCCGTGAAAAGAAAGTCTTGATTGCCGACCAACAGCTGCACTGGGAATTTGCCCCCAACCATGCAGTCTGAGCCTCACAGTACTTTGTCTTCTGTGCAAAAAAATCGCATCCTGGTTGTGATCCTTCATTTGGCTAGAAGCAGAACTACAGAAGCCAAAATCAAGTTAATACACTTAGGGGCTTTCCTGGAAGTATGCTCTTTAGTGGTCTTTGTTCCCATTTTGGCAGGGTTGGGACCTATAGAGATGTTAGGTTTTGAGGTCAGAATGGTGCTTATAATGGGAAGGTCAGCTGTGCTATGAACTGGGGACCTATTACAAGTTCAATGAACACATAAGTTTTTACCTTACTGGGCTGTCTTTGAAATCAATTTTTATTAATCTCATTTAAAATCTGAAGTCTAGACTGTGAGCGTCCATGTAGTTGGATATCACTACATAATTTCCCTCCATATTCTTATCCAAGCTATTTAAATGCAGATATACAAATCTAAGATAAGTTATATTCTTAAATAATAACTATAAGAGAGCATTCTCTTTATAAATCAGTAAGCATAACTTTGAAATTAATTGCTTTTATATTTGTCTGACAAGTTTTAGTTTATTTTCAGCTTTTGGTTTTTGTTTGTGCATATTGTGAGTCTAACTATGAGAAGTCTCCCAATATGAAGGAATCACTAGCATGTCTTTTCCTGTTAAAAATAAAATGATGATGTAAAAATGTACTCAGTAAAAACCTAGCTAGAAATTTTTTATCAAGAAGCTAAGTAAATTGTTTCTGTCAAGTTGTCTGTGCATAGCCCACAGACCCCTTTTATACCACAACTAATTTTCTCACCCAGACAGATCCTACACACTCTTATCCAGAATCTAGCCAGGTGAGTCTGCCTGGCCCTTCTGTTTACCCATCCTAACCTACCAGATCTAGCCCAGGTGCCACATACAATGCCCTGGCTAGTCTGGCCACCCTGGACTGTGCTACAACTAAACTCTAGGCTTCTTTCAGATGCCCCACCCCCCACCCCAAACTGTATTCAACCCTTCTACACAAACAGATCTACTACCACAGTCCCAATTAGGACCAGGACACGGCCTGTATACCAACCCAGTCTCCTGTACCCCGTTAGACTTTATTCCAGCTCAGCTCTTTCTCAACCTATATCTTCTACCTATTTTCATATCTTCTCTTTCTCCAAAAGAAGTCCAATGCCAAAACATCACACAAATACAGACACTATGAAAAATCAAGCCACTATCTCCTCTCCTAGACCTATCAGGCCTGTAAAATATTTGCAATAGGAATTACACAAATGAACTCTGAACACAGAATTTAAAAGAACAGCTATAAACTTTACCAAAGAGTTAAAAGACTTTTAAAATGCCACATGGGCATGGACAAACATATAATCGTAAGTAAATTAATAAATAAACAAAACCAGCCTAGTGAAATTAAGAGATGACATTTAATTATAATGCTAGAGTGACAACCAAGAAAACAAAAATACAAAGCTGATAAAAATGATAAAGATGGTACAGGACTTGAGAAAGGATTTCAATAAAGACATTGAAGATGACTCATGCTGTTTTATAGATGTATCCATTAGGACTGGGCTCCAGAGCTTTGCTTTTTTTTTTTTAATAAGTATAATTTATTCTTCTATGTACTATATAGCCCACACTGCCTTCTTTTTTAAAGATTTGTTTATTTATTTTATGTATATGAATACACTGTAGATGTCTTCAGACATACCAGAAGAGGGCATTGGATGGTTGTGAGCCACCATGTCTTGCTTGGAATTGAACCACACTGCAAGACCAATCATTGCTCTTAGCTGCTGAGCCATCTCTCCAGCAGCCCTCCCTACCCCCTTTTTGGGTGTTTTTCTGTTTGTTTTTTAAGGGTGGGGGTGGTGTTGAGACAGGGTTTCTCTGTGTAGCTCTAGTTGTCCTGGAACTCACGATGTAGACCAGACTGGCCTCAACCTAACAGAGATTTACCTGCACTGCCCCCCAACCCCCTTCCAGAGTGCTAGAATTAAAGCCTGGATTACCAAGCCTGGTTTGACAACTCTGAATTTTGAATGGTTGTGAGTTTCTTCAGTGGCCTCTGCCTATTGCAAAAGGAAGATTCCTTGATTAAGGGAGAATAATACACATACATCTGTGGGTGTAATCTTTAGATTGTTAATGCTAATTTAGTAACGTAGGGATTATCCCTTTCCCTCCCAGATTAAAGGCTTTCTATTACTGAGTCCTTAGCTAGGTTTGCAGCAGCACAGTGGCCCTCTAGTTGAGTAGGTTTTATGATTCATCTTTTGTTTGTTTTTGTTTCATATTTGACTCTTTTTTTAGGTTTTTATATTTTTCTGGATATTAATCCTCTGTCAGATATACAGCTTGTAAAGATTCTCCCACAACTATTTGCCCAGCAGTTGGTTGTTTCTTTAGCAGTGTAGAAGTTTTTTTTTTTTTTTTTTTTTTTTTAGTTTCATGAAGTTTCACTTGTCAATTGTTGACCTTAATTCTTGGCCAATCTGAGTCCTATTCAGAATGTTTTTCCTATACCTTTAGAATTTTCTTATACATCTCTATTTTGTATGTAGACACTGGTCTCCACAACTTTACATGTTGTGTTTTAGTTTTGTTTTGTTTTTGTTTTTGTTGGGGACAGGTTGAGAAAGGGCCGCTCTATGAAGCTCTGGCTGTACTGGAACTCACTATGTAGAACAGGTTGGCTTCTAACCAGCAGAGGTTCATCTCCATCTAACTCTGTTTGCATATACAAGTTTCTCTCCCTTTCTGCTGTTAAAATGCGGCCACATTTTGCTTTACATCATCAGAGATAAAAACAAATATTGCGTGGGTTTTAGTCAGTTTTTAAGTAAATTAGACAAAGGACAATTTTCACACTGGTGATACTACAAATGGAATACTAGAATTTGGACTCCTGGTAAAGGATATTTTCAAGCAAGCGATCAGAATTAATAAGTTGGGGAGGGGTCAAGTTAAGCAGTAGTTGAAAGCATTGAAGAAAATATAGAATTAGTCTAAACAGTTTCACAGTGTAGGTCCCAAAGACAGATCTAAGCAATTAAATAGTAAGATCAGATATATTAGTAATGTAGGAAATAGGCCATAGATTACCTGGGGTCTGAGACACAATACTGCAAAAATGTTATAGTACAGTTAGCTAGTGCCTTCAGTGGGAAAATAACAGGTATGGGTCCTGCATCCCAGAAAATTGTAGATAGAACTGATAAGTAAGTCTGGGAACACCAAGGATGTCATGATCTTTTACTGAATCCTCGGGGCGAGCTTAGCAAGACGCCCTCACTGTAGGCAATGCTCAGTAAAAGCTTGTTGGATATATATGACGGAAACTACAGGGTTCTTAATGTCAGAGTCTACTCTATACATCCTGGATTATTCAGGACTGAGCTTGTCATAGTTCAGTGGATATTTGCTGAAAGGATGACAGTCTTCAAATGTGACCGTGAAAGGAGAATTCCACGAGGTCTTTGCAGCGCCAATCTGTCGCTGAAGGTATTTAAAAGGTTTTATATGCCACCTGCTTTGAGAGAGTAGTCACCTGCTGAAAATTTAATTCGTCAAGAATATATTTATTTCAGATTGCTATTTTGCCACTTTGAATTATCTGATAATAAATTAAAATTTAGAATCATGATTTCTTCTTGACTTCCTATGAATTTTATTCTTTTGGTTACTCCATAATTGTTTTATGCTTAAGGATTTTTGGATTCTGATGTATGATAGTTACAAATAACTTTTCAATTGGAAAATAATTTCTCTTAGAAGATCAGATTAAAAACAAATTTGAGTAGCCATACTTCATGCAACTTTAATGCAGTACTAAAAACTTATATTCAGTCCTGTGCCCACTTATTACTTTAAGCAGTGAGCCTCACACGGCAGATCTCTTCCAGACATCTGATTAGCAGATATGAATCCTTTGTCTAAATTGACTCAAGATACCGAGTGCAGATAATAAGTGTAGAGACGTATTTCAATTTTAAAAAGTAATGGGATGTTCTATGAAGCATTTACTCATAAAATGTTAAAATGCATTATAATTACAACAAAGTCATCAATTTATTTGTGGGCCTTAGTCCATAAGGAATCACAAGATAAACAAAAAGATTTAAAAGATTTTTTCCAGATATGTAAATAATGTTATAATTGTTTGCAATAAACAAGAAGCATATTGTTTTTATGTTAGAAATCTGATTAACCTTAGAAAATATTTAGTAGAAGTTTGTCCAGTTGTATTTGCTGTCCTTGTTGCTATATACTCTTTAGAACAACACTCTTTTTCTGCCTAAAGAACAACTAAACTGGGATTTAGCTCAGTGGTAAGAGCACTTGCCTAGAAAACCCAAGGTCCTGGGTTTGCTCCTCAGCTTCGGGAAAAACAAAACACACCATCAAACTACCAGCAATCATTCTAATATTCTCTGAATTTCCTATTCTACTCTGTGTATGGTTGGTTGTTGTCTAAAATATCTAACAGGAAGCTCAATATCATTCCCCTTTTATTTCTTTTAATTCATTTATCATTCTGACTCCTTCCCTCTGTCAGCAGATAATTGGACAGTGGAGGGAATAGCAAGCTGACTCACAGAAAGCCAGCCTGTCTATTCTACAAGCATCCTTTGCCAACCAGCATGCGCAGTGCTTGGTGAGTCTCGGGCAATAACTTGTCGAGGATTACCTTCAGTGTGCGATGAGCCACAGCTGAACTAGTTTGTAATACAAAAAACAAATGATTAACTGGCAAATAAGCCCAGAAAATCAAATGAACCGAGCCTGGCAGCACATTAGAAATGTCTGGATGGCGCGACATGTCATCTTATTGATTTTCATTAGCAGGAAGAAGAGACACAAATGAAACAATAAGGAACCTTTTTATCAAACATCATTGT